>NC_045449.1:16637497-16644631 GCF_002776525.5 Piliocolobus tephrosceles
TTTTTTTTTTTTTTTTTTTTTTTTTTTATACGGAGTCTTGCTCTTTTGTCCAGGCTGGAGTGCAGTGTCACAATCTTGGCTCACTGCAACTCTGCCTCCCAGGTTCAAGTGATTCTCATGCCTCAGCCTCCCAA
The DNA here is from genome assembly GCF_002776525.5 of Piliocolobus tephrosceles. Lineage (NCBI taxonomy): Eukaryota > Metazoa > Chordata > Mammalia > Primates > Cercopithecidae > Piliocolobus > Piliocolobus tephrosceles. The sequence continues at coordinate 16,637,632 of NC_045449.1, forward strand.
GTAGCTGAGAATACAGGCACATGCCACTATGCATGGCTAATTTTTATATTTTCAGTAGAACTGGGGTTTCGCCATGTTGGCCAGGTTGGTCTCGAACTCCTGACCTCAAGCAATCTCCCCACCTCGGCCTCCCAAAATGCTGAGGTTACAGGCGTGAGCCACCATGCCTGGCCTGCAGAAGTTTTTTTAAAGGTAGGGTTTGCAAACCACAAAATCCAGTGATCTTCTCTTTTACAACCTTCTATGTTTTACCTTGCATTGCCCCAAAGAGCAGCCAGCAGCCACACGTGGCTGTTTAAATTAGTTAAAATCTTAAACAAATTTACAAGAAAAAAACAACCTCTTTAAAAAGTGGGCAAAGTACATGAACAGACACTTCTCAAAACAAGACATTCATGTGACCGAGAAACAAATGAAAAAAAGCTCAACATCACTTATTAGAGAAATGCAAATAAAAACCAAAATGAGATACCATCTCACACCAGTCAGAATGGCGATTATTAAAAAGTCAAGAAACTATGGATACTGGCAAGTCTGTGGAGAAAAAGGAATGCTTTTACACTGTTGGTCAGAGCGTTCAGTCATTATGGAACACAGTGTGGCAATTCCTCAAAGACCCAGAAGCAGAAATAACACTTGACCTAGCAATCTCATTTCTGGGCATATACCCAAAGGAATATAAATCATTCTATCATAAAGATACAGGCATGCATATGGTTCACTGCAGCACTAGTCATAAGAGCAAAGACATAGAATCAGCTCAAATGCCCATCAATGATAGACTGAATAAAGAGAATAAGGGACATATACACCATGGAATGCTACGCTGCCATCAAAAGGAACGAGATCATGTCCTTTGCAGGGACATGGATGAAGCTGGAAGCCGTTATCCTCAGCAAACTAATGCAGGAAGAGAAAAAAAAAATTGCATGTTCTCACTTGTAAGTGGGAGTTGAATGATGAGACCACATGGACACATGTATGGGAGCACCACACACTGGGGCCTGCCTGGGGGCATGGAGGGAGTGACAGCACCATGAAGAATAGCTAATGGATGCTGGGCTTAATACCTGGGTGACGGGTTGATCTGCGCAGCAAACCACCACGTCACATGTTTACCTATGTAACAAATCTACACAACCTGCACGTGTACCCCAGAAGTTAAAAGTTGAAGAAAAAAATTAATAATTTTTAAAATTAAAATACAATAAAATTAAAATTCAGTTTCTTAGTCACATTAGCCACCTTTTAAGTGCTCAGCAGCCACTGTGGCTAAGGTTCAGCCAGCACAGATCTAGAACATTCCCATCATCACAGAAGGTTCTACAGGACAGCGCTGCCCTGCACTTATGCAAACATGCATGCATAGTTCCCCTGTTTTATGCAGATGGCGGCATGTTCTGCTCCCTTACCAAGATATACAGAGCTAGGTCCTTCATGACATCTGGAGGAACAATTTCAGTGTAGAGACCAAGGGACCAGATGCTGGGCCCAACAGCAGGAGTTCAGTCCCAGCTCTGACCCTTACTAGAGTGTGACTCTGAGCAGTCACGGAGCCTCTTGCTGCTTTGGTTTCATATTCGTAAACTGGATATAAAATGCCTAACTCAAGGGATTGTGGTCAAGACCAAATGCACTTAGACAATGTCGGTCACACGGTAAATATTTCATCACTGCTAGCTTTACTTCCGTCACCATTGCCTACTTCACTCTCTGATGACACATGCAGGTCCATCATATGGATGGAGACATAAGGCATTTAGGGTGTTTCCAGTCTTTCATTATCACAAACACTAGTGCAATAATTATCCTCCCAAGCACATCTCTGCACACAGGCGGAATCCATTTTGATGGATTCCGCCAAATTGCCCTCAAAGAGGTTCTTCCACCTTAGACTCTGTCTCCCAACAACACACGCATGACTGTGTCCCTCTACCATACAGCATGTGCCCTTTGATGACGGGCTTCTTTTTACTCAGCACAGGCCCATCCGTGTTGTCGTGCATGTCAGCCACGCCGCTTCTGCATCCACCCATCCACCTCTTCTCTCAATACCCCAATCCCCATCATGGTTCAGGAGCTGTGGGTTTCCTTGTGTCCTCCAGAACCACAGTTCTGGCTGAGAGACCACCTGCCACCATGGCTTGAAAACCCTTTCCAACTCTGTAGCCAGCGGAGTTAGATCCATATTCCTGGCCTGTGTGGAAAGACGTTAAGTCATAAGTTAATCCACAAAGTTCTAGCACTCCAAAGAGAACATTTTTAGTAAGTGAAATTTTTTTTAAAGGAAACAGTACTTCTATATTTTTGGATGTGCTTACTAAGAAAATAATATGTAATAACTAAAGAATTAATTTGAAGGAATTTTGTCCCAAGATTAAGTTTAGTTTATACTTAGAAAGGCGGAATTCAGCCTCTAAAATCATAAGTGTCTTGTGGTGAAATTACTTCTTTTTCCCAAATGGACAACATTTCATGAGTAAGGGAATGGAAAAAATGCTCAGTGCAGATTCACTTGGGACTGTAATTATCTAAATAGGCTCACATGCTGTCCTGGGGGAGGGAGAGGGAACAGCAGCAAATACCAAAGCCTCCTTTTTCTGAATGGTGACATGACGGCTTTGGTGTTGGGTGGTGTCATGTTGCAGCACCAGTTGCTGGCATATTTGACCTACTGAGGCCCTCAGCCTCAGATAGCCCTCGGGAGGAAACAAGACAAAGATACTTAAATCACCCTCAGTCTCCAGGAGGAGACTTACTGACAATATTTATTTTTGAAAATCCTATTTTTCCTTCCTAAAGCTGGCATGACATCTAGTATTTCTATTTACATGGAAAAAAGTGTAAATGGGCAGTTTTGATATAGATACTTCCTTCAAATGACCCTGGAAAGCCAGAAAATGAGGCTAACTCATGATAATAACCTTTCTTTCGTTTTAGAGACAGGGTCTCACTCCGTCACCGAGGCAGGAGTGCAGTGGCATGATCATAACTCACTGCAGCCTTGAACTCCTGGGCTCAAGCAATCCTTCTGCCTCAACCTCCCAAAGTGTTGGGATTAAAGGCATGAGCCACTGTGCCCGGCCAAGAACCTTTAACTGAAGTCCAGTGCCGTCTCTAAAAGCCCACCTTGTGAGTCCCCTCACTTTCTCCCGCATTTCATAGGAATTTGGCAGGTTGGAAGAGGCAGGATGTGGGCCCTTAGTCTACAGGGTGGCTGAGTTTCTGGTCTTCCTAGATGTTCCTCTCAGCCACTGGCCACCATCTCCAGGGGGCATGCTGGCCTCTGCTCTCCCTCCACAGCCCACTGGAACTTCCGCTCTTATCCTTTGCCTCTGTTACACCTCTAATTCTCCAATATGGACTTTGATGAGTTGCCTTGATGAAGGCCTGGAGCCCAAATTGCTGGCAACCAAAACATTCTCTCCTTTCCCTTAAGGACACGGAGGACCTAATCTTCCTGTCTTTCAGGTAGGTGGTGGTGAGGGCAGGGAGGGGAGCTGCGTACCATACCTCTGAGAAAAGAGAGGATGAATAAAACAGCTAAGTACTCCTGTCAGAAAAAGCCAGTCTTTCCACACAGGCCAGGAATATGGGTCTAACTCGGCTGACTACAGAGTCAGTACGGGTTTTCAAGCCATGGTGGCAGGCAGTCTCCCAGTTGTGGTTCTGGAAGACACAAGGAAAACCACAACTCCTGAACTAGAATGGGGTAGGGGCTATGGAGAGAAGAAGGTGGACGGATGGATGCAGAAGCAGTGTGGCTGACACACGCCGCAACACAGATGGGCCTGAGGAAGTTGCACTGAGTGAAATCAGCCCCTCACCAAAGGGCACATGCTGTGTAAGTCCACGTCTATGAGGTGCCAAGAATGGGTAAATTCAGAGACAAAGCAAAACAGTGGTTAGGGGCTGAAGACAGGGAATAGGAAGCCCCCACCCCAGTGTTTAAAGCTTACAGAGCTCAGTTTGGGATGATGAAAATGTTTTGGAAATAGAAAGTAGTGATGATTGCACAACCATGTGAACGTGCTTCATGCCTCTGAACTGTACATTAAAACAGTTAAAATGATAAATTTCATGTTATGTGTATTTTACAATAAAAAATAAAAAAAAGAGGCTGGGCATGGTGGCTCACACCTGTAATACCAGCACTTTGGGAGGCCGAGGTGGGTGGATCATGAGGTCTGGAGATTGAGACCATCCTGGCTAACACAGTGAAACCCCGTCTCCACTGAAAATACAAAAAATTAGCCAGGCGTGGTGGCGGGCACCTGTAGTCCCAGCTACTCAGGAGGGTAAGGCAGGAGAATGGTGTGAACCTGGGAGACAGAGCTGGCAGTGAGGTGAGATTGCGCCACTGCACTCTAGCCTGAGTGACAGAGTGAGACTCCGTCTCAAAAAAAAAAAAAAAAAAAAAAATCTTCCGACCAGGTGCGGTGCCTCATGCCTGTAATCTCAGCACTTTGGGAGACTGAGACAGGTGGATCACCTGAGGTCAAGAGTTCAAGACTAGCCTGGTCAACATGGTGAAACTCCGTCTCTACAAAAATACAAAAATTAGCTGGGCATGGTGGCGGGTGCCTATAATCCCAGCTACTTGGGAGGCTGAGGCAGGAGAATCACTTGAACCCGGGAGGCAGAGGTTGCAGTGAGCCAAGATCGTGCCACTGCACTCCAGTCTGGGCGACAGAGTGAGACTCCATCTCAAAATAAATAAAAATAAAAAAAGAAAAACCAGATCAAGAACAACAAGGCTAAAGGAACAGACCACACCCCCTCTCCATCAAAGCACCAATAAAAGGAGCTAAGTAAGTGAACTTCATTTGGCAAAAACGGATCCTCGCTCTGAAATAAAAAGTACTTTCATTTAGCAGCATCATTAAAAAAATGTTTAAAAATTACTTTAAGCATATGCCCTACTTCACAAGCTGGTAAGTAATCTTGCCCAATTAGGATGGAGAATTTCTAGTTATCCCTTTAAACAGCTGCTAAGAAGTTCTGCTTGGTCATGTGGGTGTTTCTGTCCATCAGCACCCTGGTGCTGCGAGGCTCAGTCTTTCAGAAGCGTCAGCCCACGAATGCAGGGGCGACCCCATGCGTGCTGGTGACTAGGCACCAGATGCCACGAGACGCTGGTGTGGATCCCTGAGTGGGCCACATCTGTCCTTCTCTGTTCACCCTGCTTTCTCACCACCCTCACCCTTGTAGGCTGCTGTCCGACCCCGACTCCTCCAACTCACAGTGCTCCAGATCTGCTCTGGGTCTTGGGAGTCCCTCTTGCTCCCAGGCACAGCCCTGACTTTTGGCTGCACCCCTGGCGACAGTGGCCAGTGGTCTTGGCCCAAGGCTCTTCCTCCATTCTACCCTAGAAAGCAGCCCTGGCAAGAGCACTTGGGTCCAGACTCTGCCTCCAACTCTGATTTTTAACCTCAGAACATAGATGGAAACAGTAATATTAGTATTGTAAAATGTATACTTCAAGATTAAAAGGACTAACTAAAATTAAAGGTAAAAACCATCAAGAAGATAGGGCTAGAAACCTTTATGTATGGTTCGACCATAATCTCTTAGAAATCAAAGCTTTTGACACAAACCACAGTTAAGAGTAAGAGACTTCAACATACCTGACTCAGAATTCAGCAGATCAAGTGGCCACATGGGATGGGAGACACTCGATCTCCCACTGAGGCACAGGGGTCGCTGAGGGGCCTCAGACCACTCACACCTTGAGCCCTGAGAACAGGAGGAGGCCTAGCCTTACCTCTGTACAACTAACAGGTCCTTTCAGAGGACTTTCACCAAAACAAGAGTATCAGTCCCAGGGAAAACTTTAGTCTTCACTGTTAGAGAACACAAAAATTGTCTGGAACTTTTAAATGAGAAATTTTCCAACTTCCACCCAATTTTTTTTTAAAGCTTCAAGTTTTCATTTGTCAGATTGGAGAGTCAGAGTCTCATACCCAGAGTATAAAACATCTTTGGCTGGGCGCAGTGGCTCACACCTGTAATCCCAGCACTTTGGGAGGCCGAGGCAGGCAGATCATGAGGTCAGGAGATTGAGACCATCCTGGCTAACACAGTGAAACCCGGTCTCTACTAAAAATACAAAAAATTAGCCAGGCGTGGTGGCGAGCGTAGTCTCAGATACTCGGGAGGCTGAGGCAGGAGAATGGCATGAACCCGGGAGGCGGAGCTTGCAGTGGGCGGAGATTGGCCACTGCATTCCAGCCTGGGTGACAGAGCAAGACTCCGTCTCAAAAAAAAAAAAAAAAAGATGTTTGGCTGAGAATTAATTCTGTCACCAACTCTACTAGAGAAGGCAGTAAAATAAATACCTATTAGTTGTTTTTTTTTTTTTTAAAGAGTCAGAGTCTCACTCTGTTGCCCACACTGAAGTGCAGTGGCATGATCACAGCTCACTGCAACCTTGAACTCCTGGGCTCAAGCAATCCTCCCACTTCAGCCTCACAAGTACCTGAGACTACAGGCATGTAGTGTCACTATGCCCAGCTATTTTTCTACAAAGTTTTTGTAAGAGAAGGTCTTGCTATGTTGACCTGATTAGTCTCAAACTCCTGGCCTCAAGTGATTCTCCCACCTTGGCTTCCTAAAACCCTGAGATTATAGGTGTGAGCCACTTCAATTGGCCCTTAAATTGCATTTTTGACTATATAAAAAGATGATACAGGGTTTTAGAGCTCACTAACATCATAACTAAAAAGATCAGCCCTTATTAACACAAAACTTCATTTATACTTAAAAGCAAGCAACCACAAGCCAAATGTCTCTTCAACAATAAGAGTATAAAAAATAATATGCTTCATACTAAATATCAACCACAATCAAGTAGAGATTTCCCACAACAGTAATACACCATAACTAAATTGGAATTTTGCCCCCAGATATGTAAGAATTTTTTCCTATCAGAAAATCTATGTTATTAATTACATAAATAAGTTTAAAAAGAAACCATATGAATAGCTTATTAACTGCCAAA
>NC_045449.1:16644641-16708850 GCF_002776525.5 Piliocolobus tephrosceles
AAATAAGTTTAAAAAGAAACCATATGAATAGCTTATTAACTGCCAAAAAGGAATTTGCCATAATTCTTACCTATTTCTGGATTTTAAAAAACTCAGTAAATTCAAAACAGATGCAAGCATCCCTTAATTGATAAACTATTCATCAGAAAACAATACAAAAATCTTATTTAAAGTAAGATATTGCTATTAATGGAAAAATAAAACAACAATGTCCAGCATTAATAAGTATTAGTTGTTCTGGACTGTCATGAATACAATAAACCAAAAAAAGTACAAGAGGTATAAATATTGGAAAGAAGAAATAAAATTATCATTATTTGTGATAATTTATCTAGAAAACCAACAAGTATAATGAAATAATGAAAAATACCAGGGCATAAAAGTCATCACGACAATGCACATCACAGCACTGGCTGACCCTCATTGGGCCCTGGCTGGGGCCCAGGACGCTGTGCCACACTCAGGTCACACTTTCATTTCTCTGCTCGGCAGCAACCTGTGGCAGAGGACCAGACCCACAGAGCCACAGAAGGGAACAGCAAGTCCAGACACCACGCAGTTCCCATTCATACCTAGGCCTATCAGGTAGTTCAAGACAGATGATGAAGTAAGTGATGCTGAAATAAATGGCCATCCAGAACAAAGGGTTATGTGTATTTACATAGTGTGTGTGTGTAGATGTGCGTGTGTGTGTATATATATATAAAGGATGCCTGCAATCTCTGTGACAGATATGGTTAATATCCTTCAGGAGAAACGAATAAAGCTCTCGGAGGCCTCCAGGCAGACAGCGATGAAATGCATGCACACACTCACAATCTCATTCCATTGTGAAGCCCCACAAAACCACAGAAAGGAATTTCTTTTTTTCCACCAAAAGCATTAACTGACAAGGAAAAAGAGAACAGGAAAGAAAACAAAACATTGGCAGTTGAAAAGCTGATGGACAAGAAATAACTAACGTAACAGACCTAAGCAAATTAAATCCCAAGACAGCAGTGGGGAAGGGCAAAGACCCAACCTGATTTATGGTACAAAATCCCCCAAAGGCTCAGGAAATTTGTGGCAAGAGGTGCTTCAGGTGGGGGAATGAAGGTGGTTAAAAACAGGAGGACTGGGTTAGAGATCTGTTCACAGAGCAGCCAAAGCTCCAGACACTCTCTCTTCTCTGCACACCAGAGGATAAAATGAGGCCTCTGGACCAGGTGGATACTGAGCAGTTGAGGCACAAGTGATGCACTGAAAACAAAGGAATTAAGTGAATTTACAAGGTGAGGGCTGAGATGGTCACTCTCTACCCCCAGGCCACTTCTCTGACTGATCCCATCATCCCGCCTGCCAAGTCTAAGCCCTCAAGCAGGAGACTGGAAGGCCCTTCTCTGGGGAATGGATGAGCCCAAGAGGAAGGACCTAAAGACACTGACATCAGGAGTTCATCATGGACATGCCACAGGAACAGCTCTCTACTATGAAGACCATAGTTGCAGGCCTCATACACAGGCTGTGAGTGACACAATTAAAAATAATAAAATTGAAGTGATGCAAAAACAAAAAAAAGATAGCAGCAATGAACCATTTAATAGAATTTGTAAGACTAAACTTAGGGAAGTCTCAAGTTTAATCCCAGAAAACAAAACTATAAGGCAAAGAGATAGAAAACAGGAGAAAAAAAAATATGATAATTAGGGGACCAGGGTAAAGGGAGCTCCAGAAAACGAAAACAGAGTAGAAGAAATTACCAATGAAATAATTCCAGAAAATAAAGATATGAATTACTGTATTGAAAGGGTGCAGTGAATGACTAACATGATAAAAAAAAGAAAGAAAGAAAAAAAAAAAAAAAGAAAAACCTTAAGCTATACAGCAAGGCTGTTTTCAGCAAGGTTGCTTTCAGCAACCACACTGAAAGTTTAGAATCCTGGGAACAGCCAGAACCCCCTGTGAGCTTTTGGAAAGAAAAAAGTCACAAAGGACTGGAATTATTTTCTTCTTGCTGCAACACTGGCAAATAGAAGACAATGGAGCAATGCCCACAAAATTATAAAGGGAAATAGTTTCTGACCTAAAATGTTATACCCAAGGAAACCATCAAGCATTAGGGTAAAACAAAGACGCAAGGCCATAAAATTTTACCTTCTATGAACCCATTCTCAGGGAGATACTGGAGGAGAAAAAAAAAAAAAAGGAAAAGAATAGGATGTACGATACAGAAGATCAAAAAAGAGAGGCAAAGAACTAACAGGAAATCTGTGCACCAGGCACAGAGGGCGGCCATGATGGAGGAGGTCAGAGGCTCCAGAGAGATCTCAAGATGACACTGCTGTGATCCCTGACCCCTGTGATGCGTGGGGATATCTCACAAAGAGTTGGGTTGAATTAGTGACATTTACATAGAAAACTAAGTAAACAGGCTGGGTGCGGTGGCTCACGCCTGTAATTCCAGCACTTTGGGAGGCCAAAGCAAGCAGATCACGTAAGGTCAGGAGTTCGAGACCATCCTGGCCAACATGGTGCAACTCCATCTACTAAAAATACAAAAATTAGTTGGGTGTGGTGCCGTGTGCCTGTAATCCCAGCTACTTGGGAGGCTGAGGCAGGAGAATCGCTTGAACCCAGGAGTCAGAGGTTGCAGTGAGCCGAGATCGTGCCATAGCACTCTAGCCTGGTAACAGAGTGAGACTCCGTCTCAAAAAAAAAAAAGAAGAAAGAAAAAGAAAAAGAAAACTAAGTAGACAGACAAAAACAGATAATTTTAAGTGAAGGGTGAATAAAACATTGTGTAAAAGAAAAAGCAGCAGCAGTGTATACTACTACATGGCTAATCTACGAATGTCACTCACAGCATCTTAATGTGAACTCCAGGTACACACAACCACAATGAGAGAATGCAAAGACAGGAAGCACAGAGGCTGGGGGCTGAAAAGAAATAAATCCTCATCTTTCACAGTAGGAGATCAAAATATAACATCTAAAATGAAAACCTAGAAACAGCAGTGACAAGCATGCTATTTAGCAATGTAGAGGTAAATGCCAAAAAATCAGCAAGGTGACTTGAAAACACTTGACTATGAGGAGCAGTAAGCACAAGCTCTCAGGCCAGGCTGACTGTTTTACTCATCAGGATCTCTGCAGACTTGATGATGGGAACATTGAGCTTTGATAGAAATAAAAAACCAACACAAAACAAAAAAGAAGTTGAAAATTTTGAGGAAAAAAGAACATGCAAATAGAAAAGCAAGCAAAGCAACTGTACTAGTAATTCACAGAAGAAATATGTAAATGACTAACAAACTGATAAAAAGTACTTCACTTTCATCTACAATGAAGAATTAAAAGGAATGCCATTTTCTCCTCTTAGGCTGAAAAAGATCAAAAGAGTACATGTATCCAGTATTGGGAATGTGTATAATCTTGTACATTGTGTAGGGAAGTGTAAACTAAATAACCTTACAGGAGAGCAATTTGAGAATATGTATTAAAACGGAAAGTATAACACACCCTTTTGCAAAGCAAATTCACTTCTAGGAACTTATTTCACAAAAATTTAGCAGTACTTCACAACTATTTAGCACAAGCATAAAAAGGCACGAGAAGTGATATTCATCATCATGGCCATTTTTTATCCCCAGAGATGGTGTCTCTGTTGCTCAGACTGGAGTAAGGCAGCATGATCATAGTTCACTTGCACCCTTGAACTCTTGGGCTCAAGCCATTCTCCATCTTCAGCCTCTTAAGTAGCTGGTACTACAGGTTCATGCCACCACACCTGGTTATTATTTATTTATTTTTTTGGTAGACACAGGGTCTCACGATGTTGCCCAGGCTGGTTTCAAACTCCTGGCCTCAAGTAATCCTCCCACCTTGGCCTCCTAATGTGCTGAGATTACAGGAGTGAGTCACTGTGCCCAGCCATGACACTTTTAAAAATCTGGGCAAAATTCATATATTTTTATTTTATTTTTAAAAAATTAATCCCCCTCCCTACCTTTCCCTTATGAGTCTCTAAAGTCTACCATACCACTCTGTATGCCTTTGCATACCCATAGCTTAGCTCCCACTCATGAGTGAGAACATAGGATTTTTGATTTTCCATTCCTGTGTTACTTCATTTAGAATAATGGCCTCCAGCTCCATCCAAGTTGTTGCAGAATACATTCTTTCATTCCTTTTTATGGTTAAGTAGTATTCCATGGTGTGTGTGTGTGTGTGTGTGTGTATAAACATTTTCTTTATCCACTCATTAGTCAGTGGGCACTTAGGTTGGTTGCATGTGTATCTTTTCCATATAATGACTTATTTTCCTTAGGGTAGATAACCAGTAGTGGGATTGCTGAATTAAATGGCAGATCTATTTTTAATTCTTTAAGGAATATCCATATTATTTTCCAAAGAGGTTGTATTAATTTACATTCCCACCAGTAGTGTACAAGTGTTCCCTTTTCCCCACATCCATGCCAACATTTATTGTTTCTTGACTTTTGAATAATGGCCATTCTTGCAGCAGTAAGGTGGTCTCTCATTGTGGTTTTATTTTGCATTTCCCTGATGATTAGTGATGTTGAGTATTTTTTTCATATGTTTCTTGGCCATTTGTATATCTTATTTTGAGAAATGTCTATTCATGTCCTTTCCCACTTTCTGGTAGGATTATTTGTTTTATTCTTGCTGATTTGTTTGAGTTCCTTGTAGATTCTGGATACTAGTCCTTTGTTGGACTGTAGTTTGTAAATATTTTCTCCCATTCTGTGGGTTGTCTGTTTACTCTGATTATTATTTCTTTGCTGTAAAAAGCTTTTTAGTTTAATTAGGTCCCACATATTTATTTTTGTTTTTGTGGCATTTACTTTTGGGGTCTTAGTCATGGATTCTTTGCCTAGGCTGAAGTCTAGAAGAGCTTTTCCAAATTGCCTTCTAAAATTTTTATGGTTTCAAGTCTTATTAAGTCTTTGATATATCTTGAGTTGATTTTTTGTATAAGGTGATAGAAACACAAGTCAATAAATGTGACATCGCATAAACAGAATTAAAAACAAAAACCATATGATCATCTCATTAGATGCAGAAATAGCATTAAACAAAATTCAGCATCTCTTTATGATAAAAGCTCTCAACAACTAGGCATAGAAAGGACTTGCCTCAAAATAATGTATATGTGGATATATGACAAACCCACAACCAGCATAATACTGAATGGGGAAAAGTTAAACACATTCCCCATGAGAACAGGAACAAGACAAGGATGCCCACTTTCACCAATCCTATTCAACATAGTTCTGGAACTCCTAGCCAGAGCAATTAGGCAAGAGAAATAAATAAAGCCTATCCAGATTGGAAAAGAGGAAGTCAAACTATCTCTATTTGCAGATGATATGATCATATACTTAGAAAATCCTAAAGATTCTTCCATGAGACTCCTAGATTTCATAAACAAATACAGTCGAGTCTCAGGTTACAAAATCAATGTACACAAAGAAGTAGCACTGCTATATACCAACAACGACCAAGCTGAGAATCAAATCAAGAACTCAATCCCTTTCACGACAGCTGCAAAACAAAAACAAAAACCTAGGAATATACTTAACCAAGGAGGTAAAAGATCTCTACAACAAGAACCACAAAACCCTGCTGAAAGGAATTACAGATGACACAAACAAATGGAAACACATCCCATACTCATAGAATCAATATTGTGAAAATGATCACACTGCCCAAAGCAATCTACAGTCTGCCGAATGAAATTCCCATCCAAATACCAACATCATTTTTCACAGAATTAGAAAAAACAACCCTAAAATTCATATGGAACCACAAAAGAGCCTGAATAGCCAAAGCGATCCTAAGGAAAAAGCAAATCTGGAGGCATCATATTACTGGACTTCAAATTATACTAATTACCAAAATGGCATGGTACTGGTATAAAAGACCAATGGAACCAAATTTGTATATTTAAACCAGTTTAAAGTGTATAGTTCAGTGGCTTTTAGTACATTCCCAATGTTGTGCCACCATCACTAGTTCAGAACATTTTCATCACACAATACAAAACTGTACCCACTAAGCAGCCACCCCACTCCCTATTCCCATCTCTCTTCAGCTCCTGGCAACCACTCATCTGCTTTCTGTTTCTGTGGATTTGCCTATTCTGGATTTTTCTTATAAATGGACTCGAACAAGATGTAGCCTTTGCACTCAGCTCTTTCACCTGGCATCATGTCTTCAGCGAACATTCACACTGCAGCCTGTGTCAGTGCCTTACCCGTTTTTAAGGCCCAATAAAAAGTCTGTGTTCAATGATCAGGGGGAGGACCCGCAGGACACAGCATGGAGGCATGGCCACAGCTATGCACAGATTTATTACAGTGAAAGGACACAAAGCCAGATCCGCAAAGGGAAAAGGCACACGGCATTAAGTCCAGGGAAATCCAGGCATGAGCTTCCAGGAGTCCTCTCCAGTAGTCACGGGCACGTTTAATTCCCCCAGGGAATTAATTAATTAATTAGTTAATGAGAAAAGCTCCTTAGGGACTCTGCATCAAGTGTTTTTATCAGGGGCTGGTCACACGGGCCCCTTCTGCCCAGCATATACCACATTCCAGACTCTTCACAGGAAAGTAACTGTTCAGCACAAACCACATATTTGCACAAAAACAGTTTCAGCACCGTGAGCCCCTCTCATCAGTTCTAGGAATGGTGCGAACCCTCCTGTAATCCTAGTTCTCAGAATCCAGCCAAGGACCAGCCTTGCAAGCAGCCTTGCTAAGGAGAGCCGTCCCAGGCTTCCTGGGTTAACTCTTTTCTGCACAGAGGCAAAAACATGGCTGCCAACAGCATCTGGGCTTTGTATTTTAAGGTGATCTTACTCAGTTTTATTTCCAAAATTCCTGAGGAAGAGGCTGATGGGCCCAGCTTAGACTTGTCGGGGCTGCTTCTTTGGTGTTTGTGCAGATGAAGGTGGGAGAATGCGTCCCTCCTCATCTGCTGTGCAAACAATCTGACAGGTCTCTACACTGTTTGATATTTTTGTTCAGAAAGCCATTTTTATTCCTCAAAGTTTCATACCTCTGGGAGTGCACACACCACTAAGTGGGAGCAGGTGCCCCAAAGCACACTGGTTCATGACAGAAAACCAACCAGAAACACGGCCATCAGGAGAGGACTGTGTCTCCCACAACATGGGAATTTTCAAACAACCTCCACTGTTAGGTTGTACACAATGCCTGTGCCACTTCACAAGCCACTGTGTCAGAAAAGGCACAGAAGCAGGGACAGCGGGTAGAAATGGCCTCAATAGAGTGGAAGCCCATAGTGCCGCGCATCTGCTATTAAGGCTCTATCTTCACAACCAAGTCAGGGAAAGGACCACTCTGATGGCAATAAATAAGTCAAAGGCTTTATGTTCTTTGAATTGTGCATGTAGCCCTCAAGAGACCTCTCTCAAAAAAGACAAGAAACAGAGCCCCAAGAGGCCTGATATTTCAGGGGCTGCTTGCTATTTACTGGCTAAGCAGATTTTAGTGCTTGTCTGTGAGAACTCAAGAGACAAAAAAACAATTTGCCTGCAATGTGTGTGTTCTTTCCAGATTTAAAACAAGATTCTGTTTGGATAACACTCTGTCATCCAGGATGGAGTGCAGTAGCATGATCTTGGCTCACTGCAACCTCTGCCTCCTGGGCTCAAGCTATCCTCCCGCCTCAGCCTTCCAAGTAGCTGGCACTGCAGGTATGTGCCACCACAACCAGCTAACTTTTTTGGTATGCCCAGCCTGATCTCGAACTCCTGGGCTCAAGGGATCTGTCTGCCTCGGCCTCCCAAAGTGCTGGGATTACTGGTGTGAGCCACCATGCCAGGCCCCAAATACAGGAGATACTTGCATATATCTTCATCTAAGGGATATGTGTATTAGGTTGGTGCAAAAGTAATTCCAGTAATGGCAAAAAACGCAATTACTTTATACCAACCTAATACATATCTTCATCTAAGTAAATTTTTTCTATAAAGGGTCAAATTGTAAATAATTTGTTTGGTAGGTCATCTAACTGAAAAATTTCTGTTGCAACTACTCAGCTCTGCAGTTGCAGCAAAAAACAGTTCTAGAGAATATGTAAATGAATGTGTGGAGCTGTGTGCTTACAAAACTTACTTACAAAAAACATGTGGTGGGCTGGATTTGCCATTCATCTGATTCAAGACTTAAATCTACTAAAACAGTAGCAGACTCACATCATTACTATTTCAAATTGCAAAAGCTTTGATGATATAAAATGCTCACTTTTATTATTTTTCTAAAATAAGAACAGACCATGTCAAAATGAGAAAATTCTGTGTTATAACACATTATATGCAATTCAGGCTAAGGGCATTTTTAGGTAAGCCACTTGGAAAAATACCATTTTTCTGAAAAATGTTTTTATCACTCTTTTATGTGTATATTTTAATTTAAAAAGTCAGTTTAGGAAGAAATAACTGACTTGTGAATTGTCACAGGGCTGTGACGTGGGATAGAAGCACTGTGGATCGTGCTCAGCTCAGGAGGCCCCTCAAGTCCATTCCTGACGCTGTCATTCTAGGAGCGCACGCTCCTCATGGATTTTATTTCTCCATTTTAAATCTTTTCTCAGAAAGCATCTGGTTTAATTATTAACTACAACACGTCTTCATGGCCTTTCCTTCAGATTTTCCACCTCCAAATTGTAGGTCATAATATAACCTCTGATACAAAGAATATGCTTGGATTATAAATGATAATAACAAAATAAATACTTGTGAATCCCGCCTCCCAAGTAAAAACTAGATTACTAATAACTCACATCTATCTCTTTTACTTTATTGTTTTGCTTCAATTATTATTATTATTAATTATTATTATTATTATTATTTGAGATGGAGTCTCATTCTGTCACCCAGGCTGGAGTACAGTGGCATGATTTTGGCTCACTGCCACTACTGCCTCCTGAGTTTGAGCAATTCTAGTGCCTCAGCCTCCTGAGTAGCTGAGATTACAGTTGTGCGTCACCACGCCTGGCTAATTTTTTGTATTTTTAGTAGAGACGGGTTTTCGCCATGTTGGCCAGGCTGGTCTCAAACTCCTGACCTCAGGAGATCCACCACCTCAGGATCCCAAAGTGCTGGGACTGCAGGCATGAGCCACTGTGCCCGGCCTTCAATTATTTTTTTAATATACAAAGTAATACATGTATATTTTTAAAATTATAGTTTGATAATATTTATAATTTAAATCTCAGCTCCTACCCCATCTGATGTACTCCCTCCCAACCTCTTCCTAATCCCTCTACTTAAGCCCTTCAAACTATATTTATTATTTTTAAATAAACCACTAATTGGTATATAAATCACATACCACAAAATATACCCTTTAAAAATGTGCTATTCAGTGATTTTGAGCATATTCACAAGGTTATGCAACCATCACTGTTCACTTCTGGAACATTTTCAACCCCCAAAGAAGCTCTGTCTTATCAGCAGTCACTCCCTATCCCCTCTCCCCAGCTCCTGGCAACCACTCATCTCCTGTCTCTAGGGATTTGCCTATTCTGGACATTTCATAGAAATAGAATCATACAAGATGTGGCATTTTGCACCTGGCTTCTTCATTTAAAAAAAGGCGATTTTAGAAACTTTTTTTTCTGTTAAAAATACAACCTGTTTGGACGGACACAATGGCTCATGCCTGTAATTCCAGCACTTTGGGAGGCCGAGGCAGGTGAATCAGCTGAGGTCAGGAGTTTGAGACCAGCCTGGCCAACGTCTCTACTAAAAATAAAAAAAGTTAGCTGATGTGGTAGTGCGTGCCTTCCTGGCCACTCGGGGGCTGAGACAGGAGAATCGCTTGAACTCAGGAGGCAGACGTTGTAGTGAGTCGAGATCTCATCACTGCACTCCAGCCTGGGTGACAGAGTGAGACTCCATATATAAAATATATATATATATGTATATATGTGTGTATATATATGCATGTGTGTATATATGTATATGTGTATATATGTGTATATGTGTGTATATGTATATGTGTGTATGTGTATGTAGATATGTATATATGTTTATATATACACACACATATATACACATGCATACATATATAAAACGTTCATTGTAGAAAATATAAAAATACAGAAAAGCATGAATAAATTTTAAATATTCACCCAGAGATAAGCAATGTTAAAATTTATATAGATCTCTTTTGCAAAACTGAAATTATACTCCCGAGACTTAGAATCTGCTTTTTGACTTAATGTACTGTGCACATTTTTTCCAGTGCCTTTAAATAGATTTTCCCAACCCATGATTTTTAAGGGCTTTATAATATTCCACCATACACATATACCATAATTTATTTAGTTGATTCCCCTATTGTTAAAAATGTATACCATTTCCAGTTCTTTTGAAGTAATTATAAATAAAACTATTATGAACTTACTTGCAATTACATCTTAACAGGCATCCACGACTATATTGTTAACATAAATATCTAGAAATACAATTTCTGTGTTAAAGAACATACCCATTTTTAAGATTCCTGATACACACTGCTCAACTGTCCTCCCCAAAGGCAGTATTCATCTGCACTCCCAACAATGGTGTAGTAGGATTCTCACTTGGACCACCTTTTCATTTTAAAAAATCTTCCAATATTATAAGCAAAGAAACAACATTTCACGCCGAGCACAGTGGCTCACACCTGTAATCCCAGCACTTTGGGAGGCCGAGGTGGGCAGATCACCAGAGGTTGGGAGTTCGAGGCCAGCCTGACCAACACAGAGAAGCCACGTCTCTACTAAAAATACAAAATTAGCCAGGTGTGGTGGCACATGCCTGTGATTCCAGCTACTGAGGAGGCTGATGCTGGAGAATCGCTTGAACCTGGGAGGTGGATGTTGCAATGAGCCAAGATCACACCACTGCACTCCTGCCTGGGCAATAGAGCAAGACTCTGTCAAAAAAAAAAAAAAAGAAAGAAAAGAAATAGCATTTCATTCTTTCATTTGCATATCTTCGGTGACCAATGGGATTGAGCAATTTTACATTTAGTTTATAAAACAATTTCAGGCCGGGCGCGGTGGCTCAAGCCTGTAATCCTAGCGCTTTGGGAGGCCGAGACGGGCGGATCACAAGGTCAGAAGATCGAGACCACCCTGGCTAATACGGTGAAACCCCGTCTCTAATAAAGAATACAAAAAACTAGCCGGGCGACGAGGCGGGCGCCTGTAGTCCCAGCTACTCGGGAGGTGGAGGCAGGAGAATGGCATAAACCTGGGAGGCGGAGCTTGCAGTGAGCTGAGATCCGGCCACCGCACTCCAGCCTGGGCGACAGAGCCAGACTCTGTCTCAAAAAAAAAAAAAAAAAAAATCGTAAAAAACAATTTCAATATTTCTGGCTATTTATAACCATTTACAATGCTTGTCAATGATTGAAATCAACCACTTTAACTTATGTAGGGGTTCACCACATTGAGCTTCAGGATCTACAGTCAGAGGCGGTTGTCTGAGCCTGTGCTGCAGAGAAGATGTTCAATGCTCTGGGAAGGCAGGGTTGCCACGTTAAATCCCCTGGCAATACATGGGGAGTGCGACAAACACAGGTGCCAAGGTGTCCATGACTTCAAGGGTAGCCACTTTCCAGCTGGGATGGAACAAAGGGTCAGGCAACCATCACCTTTTGGAGGCTCTGAACCCTCACCCAGAAGCCCCATTTCCACAAGAAATAATAAACCTATGATGCAATATTGGTTCAACTCTCCAATCTTATTGGGCCCACTCTGTGCCCACCAACCATCACCCTGGCCACAGAGCCTTCCTCTGTCTCCCCAACATGGCAAGCTCCTTTCTGCCCCAGGCCCTTGGCTCTAACTGCTCCCTATACCTGGGATCCCTCCACCCCATCTCCACAGGGTTGGTTCTTCCTTTCATTCTGGTCCATGTGTACATGTCACCTCCTCAGCCGGCCTTCCCAACTTGGAGCACCCCAGGCACTCCTGTCCATCCTGTGCAATTCTCTGCACAGCCCTTCCGCCTGTTCCCCTTCCCCTTCTCTTTTCCTTCTTTATTATCTGTCCCATTGCCCTTGACTCACCTTTTTCCTGGGGGTCTAGGCCTGGTTGCTGAGCACAGGGTCCAGCAAGTATTTAGAATATATTTACTGAGTGTACACATGTGTGCACAGAGTTAGCCTGGAGACTGCCCCTCCCCCACCACTCCCTTGGACTGGAACTTGTTTGGTCATTCCACAGTCTCGACTCGCCTAATAGACTGTCTCAGGATGGGGGTGAAGGATCCCCATGATGTAACCCCCAACCCTGAAGCTGCCCTGAACCAAAACTGCTGGATGCAACACTGCCCCCGTCAACAGCAGCGCCCAGTCTCCAACACCTGCTCTTCCTGCAGCCTCAGCCAGGCTCCATTCATCCTCTGACTCTCACTTCTCTGGGCCCACTGCTTGCAAAAGAAAATTATAAGCCCCTCAAACATTGATTCAGCCTGGATTACAATGAAAAGATAAAATGTGAATCACAATGATGTGCAAAGAGTGCTTGGAGAAGAAACCTTCCTGCTGACATTGAAATTCTCTTACTAAATTGTCTTTTCTCAATGATCTCACGTCAGTGACCTCACTGAAGGCGCACATAAAGGATGAGGCAGTTAGAGGATATTATACTCCAGCGACTATAAACGTACTGGGAGGAGAAGCATGATCAGAAGAGGGCAAAGGTCTTACTTGAGTTTAAACATGTGGTGCTCCTCTTACTCATCAGAAATCAGTCATTCTGTTCAAAATATCCTGAGAAGGGGAAAGTAGCTCCCTGAGCTACTCAACTATCTGCCATAATTTTTGGTTTAGTTCCTCATAGATGAAGTCCTTAACTATGAAGTATACTATGGTAGCAAAGCTTGTAAACAGGCTTGCTATAGAAAATAGCATCTGCTTATTATCATACGGGATATAGGAAAATGGATTTCTGTTAAGAGGTAAATGAACTCAAGAGTTATGAGGTGAATGACCCACTCCATGGGCAGTGTACGGCTTTCTCTGTCAGGAGACTTCAGAATCCTTCTGGCCTTGTAGGATGCTTGACATAAGGGGTGCCTCTAGGGCTTTCTCTGTCAGGAGACTTCAGAATCTTTAGGTCTGGCCTTGTAGGATGCTTGACATAAGGGGTGCCTCTAGTGAATCCACATCCAGCTGCGGAACCTCGTTCTTCCTTGGTGCCTGTGGGTTGACTGGGACAGGCGAGCACTAAAGCATTAGAGTGCTAAGGCTGACAGCTGCAAGTGTGGTGCCACTGGGTCCTTTGTCCTCTCTTTCCTTGTCCTGATAGGCAGGAGATGGTCAGTTTGCTTTGCCCTCTGCCTTCCCCTTGCTGAAGGACTTTGGCCTGTAAGTCACCTGATGAATGTGTGAAATTCAGTCTCTTCTCAGTCTTCTGTCACTTCCCAAGAAGCATGACGAGGCACAGCTACCGCATACCTCCACGGCTCGAAACCTTGGCTGAGTTCCTAGGGCTCTGCCACGTCCTAGACTCTGGGGCTGACACTGGTGATGTGGACAAGGTCATAGGGCAATTTTTAAAGGGTGAAGTCTGCCAACACTGGAGTGAACTCGGAATCAGATTCCTTCCCAGAGCCTCCAGGTAAGAGCCCAGCCGACGCCTGGACACACAGAGCAGAGAACCCACCTGGGCTCATAGGGGCTTCTGATGTACAAAACTGTGAGCTGCTAAGTGGGCGCTGTTTAAACGACTATCTTTATAGCATTCTGCAGCAACAGAAACCTGATAGAGAGGAATTACTGGGATCAAGAAATAACAGAGAATTCCACAGTTCCTTCAGATCAGATTATTTTCCTGGCCTAGATGGTGAAAGAGTGGTGGTCTCTTCTTCAGGCCATTAGTGTCTCCATTGTTCACGTCCACCGTGTTTCTCATCTTTTACAGCACGCAGACGGCTGGCAACTGGAGACACAGAACTGGAAAGACTTCTCTCAGGTTTAGGCATGAGTTTTAGATCAGAGGTTCTCAACACTGCCTGCAGGTTAGAATCACCTGAGTAGCTGTTCTAGCTAATTCTTTTTTTTTTTTTTGAGACAGAGGCTCGCTCTGTGGCCCAGGCTGGAGTGCAGTGGCGCGATCTCGGCTCACTGCAAACTCCGCCTCCCGGGTTTATGCCATTCTCCTGCCTCAGCCTCCCGAGTAGCTGGGACTACAGGCGCCCGCCACCTTGCCCGGCTAGTTTTTTGTATTTTTCAGTAGAGACGGGGTTTCACTGAGTTCGCCAGGATGGTCTCGATATCCTGACCTCGTAATCCGTCCGTCTCGGCCTCCCAAAGTGCTGGGATTACAGGCTTGAGCCACCGCACCCGGCCTGTTCTAGGTAATTCTGTGGCTACAACGAAGTATCACAGGTGGGGTGGCTTACAAGCAACACAAAGTTTTCACAGTTCTGGAGGCTGGACAGTCCAAGGTCAAGGCAGGTTTGGTGTCTGTGGGGGCCCACTTTCTGGTTCATAGGTGACACCTTCCCACTGTGTCCTCGCACGGTCAGAGGGGAAAAGCAGCTCTGAGGTTTCTTGGATAAGGGCTCTTATTCAGTCCCCAGGAGGGGACTGAATCACCTCCCAAAGGCCCCACTGCCTAACACCGTCACATTGGTGATTAGGTTTCAACATACTAATCCAGGGTTGGGATAAGAGGAACACAAACACTCAGACCACAGCAGCAGCTTTTTAGAAACCCTGGTGCCTGGGGCCCTCCGCATTAGAATTTGATTCTTTAGATCCAGGGTTAGGCCCAGACACAGGTATTTTTAAAAGCTCTCTAGGTGGTTCCAATCCATAGTCCACATTGAGAACTGCGCCTGAGGGGCTGAATTCTAAGATGCCCCAACGACTTCTACTCCCTGGTGTCAACCTGGTGTTATTCCCATGATTACTTATGGCAAAGGGATTTTACATATGTGATTAGGTGATTAATGAACTGACCCTAAAGTAGAGAGAAGATCAGATTGGCCTGACCTAATCACATTGGAAGTTTAAAGGCAGAGAGTTCTCTCCAGCTGGTGGAAGAGGAAGTCTGAAATTGGAGGCATGACCATGAAGGCACTGCCACAAGGGATCAGCCTCGATGGAGGAGCTGAGCGTGACCCCTGGCCAACAGCCAGAGGGAAAACAGGGACCTTGGTCTTACCACCGTAAAGAGCTCATCAATCCCTGGATGAACCCTGGATGCAGGCTCTCCCCATAGCCTCTGGGTGAGGGCGCTGCTCAGCTGATGCCCTGACTTCAGCCTCAGGGGACTCTCAGTGGACAGCCCAGCCTCGCAAGCCAAACTTTTGACCTGCTGAGAGCTAATGAACACATGATGTTTACGTCACCAAGTCTGTGATAATTTGTTACACAGTGAAAGAAAACTAATGCAATGACTTAGATGAAAGCAATAAAAGTACTTGGCCATTTCTAGCCAAACCGTTTTCAAAGTTATGTTTTCCACAAGAGTGAACTTTGCTGTCACTTTACATCTTTTCCTTTCTGCTACAATACTGCTCTAATATTCTAAATTGACATGTGAAACCAGAGGACTTTAAAATTCTTAAACTTGGCCCATTATAACTTCCTAAGGATTATGGATTCCAGCTTTGGAGACGCAGGTGAGATGTATGGACTCCCCACCCCTGCCCTTGCCTGATTCACCAGTATTGGCCAAGGGCCCAGGGAGCACAGCCAAGGTGCCACCCATCAAGGGGTGAGGCAGCTATACCTCTTGATGCTTCTTGGGAGGTGACAGAGGACTTAGCAGAGACTTAGAGCTGAATTCCACATATTCATCAGAGTGACTTTTAGCCCAAGATCCCCTAGCTGAGGGAAAGCAGAAGGCAAAGCAAACTGAGCATCCCTTGGTCTAGTTGAGGTCTGAGGGCATCAGGCCAGGGAGAGAAGACAAAGGACCTGGTGGCACCACCCTTGCAGTTGTCAATCTCAAAACTGCAGAGCGCCCCATGTGACAATTTCTGGCCATAGCTAGGACCTCAGCACTAATGCTTTAGTGCTACAAAGTCCTTGTTTCCTGCTGGCTGTCAGCCAGGGGCCCTTCTCGGCTCCTTCTTACGTGCTCCTCCCTCTTCAAGCCACCAGGAACACAAAGAGTCCTTTTCACACTTTGAATTTCCCCGACTTCTGCCACAAGCCGGAGACATCGCTTGGCTTTTAAGGGGCTCTGTGATTAGGTGGGGTACACCCAGACCATCTCCCTGTGTCATATAAAAGGGAGGACATTATACCAGGGAGAGTCATGGGGGTTATCCTTACAATTCTGCCTGTCACATTCACCCTCCTGGCTTTCTGTTCTTTCAGAATTCTTATTGGTAATTACATTAGAGATAGAGATCTTCCCATCGTAACACAAAACTAGGAGCTCAAAGTAGACTTTCAGATGAAAGACAGGAGGTGTAGGGGTTCCCTGGGTCAGGGATGCCTTTAGCTTGGAAAACAGCTAACAGGCATCAGGAGCATGAAATGTGAGGACTGAGAGTAATTTGCAGGGCCTTCCTGGGAGTGACTTATTCCAAAAAGACCCCAGGATGTCTGAGTTGAGCAGAATGTGTGGAAGGGTCTCCCAGGAGCATCATTTTGAGCTCAGTGAGGGCCTCACTTGATAATGAGGGCAGACTCATGTCATGTTACTGGGTCTCAATCCTGGGCCACTCAAGACGTCAGGCAGTCGGCTCGGGGCTCGGCAGGTGGGTCTGGCTGCGATGCTCACTTCTCAGTGCTGCTGACCTGGGGCAGCCACCGTGTGTCACTTCAGCTCCAATTGGCACAGTAACGGCAGTGAGGACCTCCTTACTCTGACCCTCCACATCTAGTCCTTGGTGGGAAATAAACCTTCATGCAGACACCAAAGCCCTTCAGGGGAGGGGAGCAAGTGCTCGAATGTCACCTCCCTGACCACTGTGTATAAATTGTACCATTCACCCAACATTCGCAATCCTCCTTTCCTGCTTTATTTTCTCTCCACAGCAATACAACCTTCAAATAAGGTACACATATTACTTTCTAATTTTAATTAACTGCCAGTACTCCTGAAAATGTAAGTTCCATAACAGCAGGAACTTTTGCCTGTTTCATTCACTGTGTAATCCCCAGCAACTGCAATTACCTGGAGCTGAACAGGTAATTGCAGCTCAACAAAAATTCATTATTGAAATAACACACAATGTAATTCATTATTGAATAATATATTAACAAAGACCGGTAGAAACTGGTTACAGAAGCCAAAAACAAAGCTGTATACCTATGATCATCTGATCTTCAACAAAAGCAACAGGAAAGGACTTCCTATTCAGTGAATGATACTGACATACCTGGCTAGCCATATGGACAAGAATGCAACTATACACCTACCTTTCCCCACATATAGGAATTAACTGAAGATGGATTAAAGATTTAAATGTAAGACCTCAAACTATCAAAAATACTAACAGAAAACCGAGGAAATGCCCTTCTTGACATCGGCCTTGGCAAATAAATGTTGGCTAAGTCCCAAAAAACGACTGCAGCAAAACCAAAAATTGACAAGTGGGACCTAATTAAGAGCTTCTGAACAGCAAAAGAAACTATCAACAGAGTACACAGACAACTTATAGAATAGGACAAAATATCCACAAACTATGCATCTAATATCCAGAGTCTATAAGGAACTTAAACAGATTAACAAACAAAAAACAAATAACCCCATTAAAAAATGGGCAAAGGACATGAATAGACACTTCTCAAAAGAAGACATACAAGTGGCCAACAAACATATGAAAAAAATGCTGATCAGCACTTATCATCAGAGAAATGTAAATCAAAACTGCAATGAGATGCCTTCTCACATCAGTCAGAATGGCTACTAAAACGCTGAAAAATAACAGAGGCTGGTGAGGCTGTAGAGAAAAGAGAACATTTAAACACCATTGGTGGGAATGTAAATTAGTTCAGCCAGTGTGCAAAGCAGTTTGGAGATTTCGCAAAGATCTTCAAACAGAGCTACCATTAAACCCAGCAATCTTACTACTGGGTATGTACCCAAAGGAAAACAAATCATTGTACCAAAAAGACATGTGTACTCGTATGTTCATTCCAACACAAGTCACAATAGCAAAGACATGGAATGAACCTAAGTACTCATCAATGACAGACTGGATAAAGAAAATATGGTACATACATACCATAGAATACTACACAGCCATAAAAAAGAAGGAAACCATGTCCTTTGCAGCAAGATGGATGCAGCTGGAGGCCATTATCTTAAACAAACTAATGCAAGAACAGAAAACCAAATACCTCATGTTCTCACTTATAAATGGGAGGTAAACATCAAGTATATGGAGACAAAAAGATGGGAATAACAGACAGTGGGGACTCCAAAAGGGGTGATAGAGGGTGGGGAGCAAGGCCTGGAAAGCTAACAATTGGGTACTATTCTCACTACTTGAGTGATGGCATCAATCGTACCCCAAACCTCAGCATCACACAATATACCAGTGTAACAAACCTGCACATATACGTATCCCTGAATCTAAAATAAAAGGTACATGGCTACTGGTTTTCAAAAAGACTATGAACCATCTGACTTTCACCCGTTCTTTTTGGCTTCCTAATTCTGAGAGAATAAGCCTATGAGCCATCTTAGACAAACAGGTCTAGACAGAATATTTTGTGAAGAGTAAATAAAGCAGACACATATTTATATTTCTAATCTTATGGAGATTTAACAACAAATGGAAAGTACTCCAGGCAAAATGAGTTTTGGGTTTCATTAAAATGTTATGAAAGCTAATATAAGACGTTCACAAAAACAAACAAAAGCACTCCAGTAGGAAATACTATTTCATGACTGGAAACATCTTATTTTCTGTCTCTTCACTGCAATCTCATTACAACAAGGTTACATCATAAAAGGCCACTCCTTCTGAAAATGTGAATTGCCTTTTCATATCCACTCTGGCAGCTGCCTCAGTCCATTTCTTTCAAGTGGGGAACAGCACAGGTGGCATCCGTGGCATCATTCTTTTTTTTTTTTCTCGTTTTCTTGAGATGGAGTCTCACTCTGTTGCGCAGGCTGGAGTGCAGTGGCACGATCTCAGCTCACTGCAACCTCCACCACCTGGGTTCAAGCAATTCTCCTGCCTCAGCCTCCCAAGTAGCTGGGATTATAGGCCTGCGCCACCAAGTCCAGCTAATTTTCGTGTGTGTATATATATATATATATTTTTTGAATAGCGACAGGGTTTCGCCATGTTGGCCAGGCTGGGCTTCAACTCCTGAACTCAGGTGATCCACCTGCCTTGGCCTCCCAAAGTGCTGGGATTATAGGTGTGAGCCATGGCACCTGGCCAGTGGCGTCGTTCTTGAATGATTGCTCCTTTTAACTATTTTCTTCAATTTCTCATTACCATTCCTATCTCCTTTATGCTAAACCTCCTGCTGGCAGCTGTCTCCCTCTGGCTTCTTATTCTTTCCCATGTCCTTGGCAGTGTGGCTGATGGGCTGGGGAGGCTGTAATCGAGGCCTTCCTTCATGGCATGGTCTAGCCTGGGAATGGGGTGGAGGCAGAGTGGACAGGGTAGCAGGAAGAACAAAAAGGCACTAACAAGGGTCTAAGGCACGTTTATACTTTGGGAGCCACTATTACTGGAGAGTAACACGAGAGACCCCTCCCGCCCTCCCTTTTTTTTTTTTTTTTCTTTTTTTTGAGACAGGGTCTCACTCTGTCACTGTCACCCAGGCTGGAGTGCAGTGGCGCTATCATAGCTCATGGCAGCCTTAAACTCCTGGGCTCAAGTAATCCTCCTCCCTCAGACTCCCAAAGTGCTGGGATTTTTTTTTTTTTTTTTTTTCTGAGATGGTGTTTCATTCAGTTGCCCAGGCTGGAGTGCAGGGTATGATATCAGCTCACTGCAACCTCCACCTCCTGGGTTTAAGCGATTCTCCTGCCTCAGCCTCCCGAGTAGCTGGGATTACAGGTGCATACCACCATGCCCAACTAATTTTTTGTATTTTTAGTAGAGATGTGGTTTCACCATATTAGCCAGGCTGATCTCGACCTCCTGACCTCGGGTGATCCTCCTGCTTCAGCCTCCCAAAGTGCTGGGATTACAGGTGTGAGCCACCGCACCTGGCCTCTTTTTTTTTTTTTTTTTAAACATAAAGTCGAAAGAAGCTAATGGCAAAGATACAAGTTACATACACTCTGGGTAGATTCTGGTTTTAAGACATCTGACAGATGATATGACAGAGACTCCCAGTTCTGCTAATTTACTATCTGGGCTGCATCTTGGCTGAGACTGGGTTTTTCCTTCCACCTTCTCTCTCTCCTCACCTCCCCCAAAAGCTTGAGGCTGGGAAGGGAGTGTTGTGGTGCCAGAATTGTCAGAAGGTTTAGCAAAATGTTGTAAGAATGCAGTAGGAATTGGTGATTTTAAAGAGGGTTTCTATTTAGTGTGAAAGATACAGTAATAAAGCTTTTACAGAAATAAGTAGGACAACATGTTTATGATCCATGAATAAACAATTTCTTTTTTGTTTTTCTGAGATGGAGTCTCGCTCCGTCACCCAGGCTGGAGTGCAGTAGCGCGATCTCAGCTCACTGCAAGCTCCGCCTCCCGAGTAGCTGGGACTACAGGCACCTGCCACCACGCCCAGGTAATTTTTTGTATTTTTAGTAGAGACGGGGTTTCACGGTGTTAACCAGGATGGTCTCGATCTCCTGACCTCGTGATCCGCCCTCCTCGGCCTCCCAAAGTGCTGGGATTACAGGCATGAGCCACCAGGCCAGGCCATGAATAAATCATTTCTTATACAGAATACAAAAAGCACTAACCATTAGAGGAAAGACTGATAAATCAGACTTAATTAAAATTAAGAACTCTGTTCATCAAAAGAAGAAAATTAAAGGCACACTGGGAGAAGGTACTTGCCATATATGTATTTGACAAAGGACTTACATGGAGAATACATAAATAATTCTTAAAAGCAATAAGGAAGAGAATGACATCTGATTCTTAAAATGGGCAAAAGTTCATATCCTGTTTAAAGAGCCAATACCCCCCTCCACCATCCAAACCAACAAATAAAGTGGGCAAAAATCCTGAGCAGGTGCACCCCAAAAGGGATTATCCACATGGCCAATTTGCTATGAAAAGGTGCTCAATCTCCACTGCCAAAAGAAAAATGCAAATCAAAACCACAATGAGACACTACACATTACCCACATGACCTCCAGTAAAAAGACTGATGCTACTAAGTGCTGATGAAAATGTACAGAAATTGACCTCTCATACATTGCTGAAAATACATAAATTATACAAATATTTCAGGCATCTGTTTGGTACTATCCTAGAATGTATACATACCCTAAGGCCCAGGAATTCCATTCCAAAGTATGTAACCAACAGGAACGAGCACATATGTGTTTCAAGAGACATTGACAGGAACATAACAGTGCTATTCACCTTAGTCCCAAACTGGACTTGACTCCAACTGTCTACCAATAATAGAATGGATACCTAAATAATGCTATAATCCTACAATGGGTTACTAAATGGCGAAGAAAATGAATAAATTACAGTTTAGGCGACAACATGAATAAATCTCACTGATTCAATACTGTGTAAAAAAAAAAAAAGCTAGATGCAGGGGGTTCCCTCTCTCGGCTCTGAAGCCCCCCTCCCTCTGTCTCTGTACAGGGGAGCTTCTATTTTCTGCCTTCTCTCATCTTTCTTGCCTATTAAACCCTCTGCTCCCTAAAACAAACAAAAAAGATAGATGCAAAATTACATAGTTTTAAAAATTCCATTCGTAATAAAATTCAAATGCAAGCAATACTAACACAATATTTACAGCGGCATACTTTTGTAAAAATCCATAACGAGAAGAATTGAGGACAATGGTTATCTTAGGGAGTAGTAAGGGGTTATGATGGGAAAGTTGTAGGAAAGGTCTGTGGGAACTGGCGATGCTCTTCTTCTGGATGCGAGTGGTGACTGTATGACTTTTCACTTCCTCATAGTTCAAGAAACTATCATTTGAGGCTGGGAGCGGTGGCTCATGCCTGTAATCCCAGGACTTTGGGAGGCTGAGGTAGGTGGATCACCTGAGGTCAGGAATTCAAGACCAGCCTGGCCAACACAGTGAAACCCCATCTCTACTAATAACACAAAAATTAGCCAGGTGTGGTGGCTTACACCT
Source organism: Piliocolobus tephrosceles (assembly GCF_002776525.5). Classification (NCBI taxonomy): domain Eukaryota; kingdom Metazoa; phylum Chordata; class Mammalia; order Primates; family Cercopithecidae; genus Piliocolobus; species Piliocolobus tephrosceles. The sequence goes on from NC_045449.1 coordinate 16,666,880, forward strand.
GTAATCCCAGCTACTCCAGAGGCTGAGGCAGGAGAATTGCTTGAACCCGGGAGGCAGAGGCTGCAGTGAGCTGAGATCACGCCACTGTACTCCAGCCTGGGCAACACAGTGAGACTGTCTCTTAAAATACAACAACAACAAAAAACTATCGTTTAAATTTTGTGCATTTTTATCTTTGTGTATAGTGTTTTACACGCACAAAAAACTTAAACTTATACCAGGTATTAATTCCTTTTCTGAACAGAAAACAGATACTGTCCTAGTAAACAAAAACTCTTAAACTAAATGAAAACAACTCTGAAAGCAATAGAAAGAAAATATTTGGAGAAGTTTTGGAGGTCCATTTATGTAGGGCCTTTATATGAATTAAGCAAAGCACTCTTCTTTGGGAGTGTAATTTAGCAAAAGCTGTCTCCTTGGGTGGAGGCCCCACTACAGCATTCTTCCACGCATTCCCACTGATCACAAAACCTACACCACTACCTCACTGATGCCATACCCACTAACAGTCACACAAAGAAAACAGCCATTCTATATTGTTCTTCGGTGCTCTCATAATGTTTAACCTTGCCTTTCACTTAAGGATTACAGGAACTGGCCTAAGGAGATCCAAAATATCCAACCAAGGTTGCAAGTATCCCACCCCAGGAAGGAATGCTAAACAACTGATTCATACAGCCTTGCTGCCACCAACCAGAATACCAGGTGGCCCATTACTCAAGACAACCATCGCCAGCAGATAAGATGACCCACATCCCCTCCCCCTCACGTTCTCTACCCTGCCCAGCCCGCATTCCCTACCTTGACATCAATTTCCGCACATTGCCTAATAAAAAAAAATCCCTACCAGCTCATTTCAGGGAGTCAGCCAGAGAATCCTCTCTCTCCTGTGCTTCCTCCCTTGTGCCTGGGCATATGCTCCAATAAAGCCTTGCTGGAAAAACTCTTTTGGCCTGGTGAGAATTTCTATTGCATCAAGAGCCTAAGAACCCGTGGTCGGTAATACTTTGAGGAAAGGAAAAGGGCCCCCTTCCCTAGGGAGATGCAGCTCTGCATGCAGCCATATGTTTGGTGGGTGGAGTGCAGACTGGCTTCCCGTTGCATTTGCCTCTCGGTTTGGGGGAATAGAAAGATGATAATTACATGCATACTGGCCCACCAAGCACAGGCACACATGGAACATGTACTGGCACAGGACTACTACTGCCCGGGGCTGGTGGAAGTTGGCTAACGTTGCCCCTTACCGCGTAACCTTCTGTCTTCTGGTACCATTTCAGTATAGCATTGTGCTTGGAACCGCCATACTCCCGGGCCAAGGCCACCAGAAGGTTTCTTCTTTCCACACTGGTTAGAGAGAAGAGCAAATGTTAAGGAGAAGATGCTAATGTTTAGAATCCTCAAATTCATAAGAAATAAATACCTACTTTAGAAAAGAGAATGTCTAGTTTCTGCAGCCAGACTCTGAAGAAGCAACCACATTAGTTACATTAATAATATATTTGATGTCTTATAGTGTGAAATAAACATGAAATTGTGCCTCCTGTCATGAGTCTGGGGAGAGTTTTGCTATATTTTGTTTTAAAATCCATCTGTTGCTCATCCATCTAGTCTTTTATTTGTGTAAATATAATTCAGACTAGAACTTTCAATTCAATCTCATTTGAATTAAGAATATCTATACAAAAGCATTCTACAGGTTTCAGGACTACATCAGTATCTAAATAACTTGCAAAAGGTAGAGATTGGCACAGCACAGTGGCTCATGCCTGTAATCCCAGCACTTTGGAAAGCTGAGGCAGGAAGATTACCTGAGCCCAGGAGCTTGAAACCAGCCTGGGCAACATAGTGAGACCTCAACTCTGAAATAAATAAATAAATAAACAAACAAACAAACAAACAAGCTGGGCATGTTGGCGCACACCTATAGTTCCAGCTATTCAGGAGGCTGAGGTGGGAGGACTGCTTGAGACCAGAAGTTCAAGGATGTAGCACGTTATGATTATACCACTGCCCTCTAGCCTGGGCAACAGAGCAAGACCCCTATCTCCAAAAAATAAAAAAAAAATTTTTAAGGTATATTGAAAGGGCATATTAAAAATACCAGATATCCTGCCATTGCTTTATCTCAATGAGATAAATGTAAAATCGAAATAAATTGATTTTACTAATTCAACTTTTCACTATGAAAGATAAAATATCAATAGCATATTGATAGCCTTCCTGTATGCATTTCTGGTATAATGAAAATGAGAATTTTAGAATAGCACTAATTCTGGTTTTTAAAACCTCTTTTGATTATTTATATCTTGTGCACATAAACAGGACAATATGTAGTATCTGGGGCTTTAAATTAAACCTCTGAAATACATGACTTCATCTGTTTGGGTACAAATATAGGCTACATCAAGGTATAACAACAAGACCTAACTTTTTCATTCAGACTTTCATAAATCCTTTGACAGTACCCTTATTTGTAATTATAATATTTATTTAAAAGCTACTACTAGCTAATCGGGGGGCTGAGGCAGGAGAATTGCTTGAACCCGAGGCAGAAGTTGCAATGAGACTCTGTCTCCAAAAAAAAAAGCTATTACTCCAAAAGTAGCCAATTTTATATATTGATAAATAAACATACATTCATAAGTTTTACTGAGTGAAATGCTATGTGTGTTGCACAATGCAAGCAGCTGGGAGAGATACCAAATGTAAGCTGAACATTTACTGTCCACTAAATTACAGCATAAATGGAGATAAAGGCATACACTGTACAGAAGTTATCCACACCACAAAGCAGGACAGAAATTAAACACTGGAAACAGTGTAAGACACCGAAGTCAGAGAAGGGAGATGTTGGCCAGGCATGGTGGCTCACACTTGCAATCCCAGCGTTTTGGGAAGCTGAGGTGGATGGAGTTTGAGACTAGCCTAGATAAAATAGTAAAAAAACTCGAGGTCAGGAGTTTGAGACCAGCTTAGACAAAATGGTAAAATCCTGTCTCTACTAAAAAAAAATACAAAAATTAGCTGGGTGTCGTGGTGCATGCCTTTATAATCCCAGCTACTTGGGAGGCTGAGGCATGAGAATCACTTGAACTCAGGAGGCAGAGGTTGCAGTGAGTCCAGATCGCGCCACTGTACTCCAGCCTTGGTGACAGAGTGAGTGAGGATCTGCCTCAAAAAAAAAAAAAAAAAAAAAAAAAGGAGAAGGGAGATGTCAATGCTGCCAAGTGTTAGCTATAACTTCATGGAAGTTTTGACCTTTAAATAAAGAGAACAGTATTTAGAGTATGAAAGGGCAAAAGGAAGACAATTCAAGTTAGAACCTTATACACAAAGACTTAACACTCGGATATGCTTGTGCAGTACTGCTAAGACACAGACTAAAATAGGTTCAGGTGGAGGCAGAGGCCAGGCTATTCTGGCAGGTGGGCAGGGGTGGTGTTAAGTACTGGAGCATCCAGAAGATCAAGATGAGGAGTGTGGATGACAGAGTCATGGGAAATTTCTGCAAGGTCTGCAGCAGGATGTGCTCAGTGCTTCAGAAGATTAACCAACATGAAGAAGGAGGAAGACATGAGAGGAAACAGTTGAAAGAGGTTTGCTGTAATGTGGGTGACCAGGGGCACTGAAAAGGGAAGAGGTGACTGACAGAGGTGTGGCAGCAAAGACCAGCTTAGTGACCACCCTGCTGGCCTTGTAGTCCTCTCCCTCTGCCAACCCCTCCTTCACATTCCTGCAAAAGTCCTCCTTAAACACTGATTTCAAAATGCCTCTCTAATCCTTATATGCCACTGTTTTCTGTATGGGTCCAATCTCACTGTACCATAACTCAAAAACAGGAACAAAATCCCACAAACTTGGTGGCTCCTCAGTGTTTTACCAAAACAAAGCACAAACCTCTTCCTTAGCAATGAAGATTTGCAATATGGCTCCAACCTGCCTTCCAGCTAGAATGACCTAGCCACCTATCCATCCACCCAACAAATACTGACAAAGAGCCTACCATGCATATATATGGCAGAGTCCCTGGCCTCAGGAAGCCCACAGTCTAGTCCAGACACAAACCACCACCCACATTCCTCAAACTTCTACTTCTCTCTAGACTTCTTAAGCCAACTAACGACTCTCAAGTACTTTGCCTATTCAGTATTTTTTTTTACAGTTCTTAATTTCATCTTGCACACTACTTACTGTCCAGCGTCTTCCTTTTAAACTCACTGAAGGCAGGCACTGCATCTTAATTATTTTCATGCAGGACATATTTGTCAAAGTCAATTGGCCAGGAGGACAAAACAGAAGGAAAAATCAAAACTGATCAGCCCTACGTTTTTATGATTTCTTACTGTTTGAGACATGATACCTGAGACTGCTTTGTAAAGGCTCCCTCTTTCTTGGGGCCACTTCCACTTTCCCTCTGGTGGAAGTGCTCAGCAGTCTCATGTCCCCAAAGCCCAGAGAGGGGGGATCTGCTCAGTGACTCCAGCGAGAGACTCTTGCAGAGGTGGGGATCTGGCTTCAGTTCCTAGGTCCTTCCCTTTCAAAGATCTGTGGGAATGACCACACAATCACCTATTCCTGAAGAAGAGGCTCTTGACCGCCATTAAACTCCATTCTCCAGTACAATACAGTTCTCATTTTATCCTCAAGTATAAACATATATATGCTTCTGATGTAATGAAAATGCAACAGGGATGTGGATTCTCCAGGCAGGACCACCACATCCTTTATAGCATCTATAACCAAATCAACCCTTGCTCAAAAATTGTGAATTTCAAGATGATGTCATCAGAGCATTAAACCAAGCATGCACCTTTCTAAGGGCCTTATGAAATTTCCCTTACCTGGGGAAAGACATTACCTGCCCCCAGGTAATGTTTTGTTTTAATTGACAGACATCTGAGAGACAGAGAGAGGGGCAGGAAAATGCCTCATGTGATCATCAGATCACAGGCAGCAGCAGGCAAGAAATTGGGAACCATGAAGAACTATTTTACACGAGAAAAGGCCATTCCAGCCACAGAGCCTGGTTCAATAAAAAAGTAGAAATCATCCTGCAGCAGGAAGAGCTGCAGACAAAACCCCTCAGACACCGAGTTAAAGAAGGAAGGGGTTTATTCGGCTGGGAGCATTGGCAAGACTCCAGTCTCAAGAGCCGAGCTCCCCAAGTGAGCAATTCCTGTCCCTTTTAAGGGCTCACAACTCTAAGGCAGTCCACATGAGAGGGTCATGATTGATTGAGCAAGCAGGGGGTACATGACTGGGGGTTGCACACACGGGTAATTAGAACCAAACAGAATAGGACAGGAATCTTCACAGTGCTTTTTTATATAGATAACTGATTAGGTCAGGGGTCTATGTTTAACTACCAGGTCCAGGGTGTGACACCGGGCTGTCTGCTTGTGGATTTCATTCTGTCTTTTAGTTTTTACTTCTTTCTTTGCAGGCAGAAATTGGGCATAAGACAATATGAGGGGTGGTCTCCTCCCTTAATTCTTTCAAGGCTCTTTCTGTTGTCATATTAGTCAGATTCAAAACAGATAATGAAATAGACTGAATCCTCCAGATGATACTTCTCTTTCTTTTTTAGATATGGGGTTTTGCTATGTTGCCCAGGCTGGATTTGGACTTAACCTCCTGGGTTCAAGAGATCCTCCCAAGTCAGCCTCCTGAGTAGCTAGGACTATAGGAGCATGGCATGATACCTGGTCAGATGATATTTCGTAAAGGACCATAAAAATATAGAACAGGAGAAATCTTTCAAGATTGTCTAGTTTATACTTATAGAGGAAACTGGAGCTAAGAGAACTAAGTGCCTTGTTCAGAGCTACGCTGCAGGCCAGAGACCAGGCCCACAGTTGCTACCCATGACCCACAAATAGTCACGGAAGAAAACAATCCTTCTACACCTCACAGCCATCAATTATGGGTACTAAAGTTGGGAGTGGGGCTAATTAGCTCTAAATAGCAGAGAAAAACAGTATTTACATCACTAAAGAGAACAACAAAAACAGCCCATTAATCCCTGTTTCTGTAGCTTTTGATGACCTCAATGTTGACAAGCAACTTCTGGGGACTGCTGGAAGCAAGCAGTTGTCACTGTGATCCTTTGTTATTACAGTAAATAGAATCATCCAAGCAGACAGGTGCCTGGAGGGGGCTAAGTGGGGAGTATTGTCAATTAGGTATTTACTTCAGAGCAATAGTTGTTGTGGTCTCAACTCTAGCATGCATCTTGGCAATTAAAAGAATGGTTTTTTTGGCCAAGCATGGTAGTTCACATCTTGGTGCTTTGGGAAGCTTAGGTGAGAGGACTGCTTGAGGCCAGGAGTTCAAGACTAGCCTGGGAAACAAAGCAAGACCCTACGTCTTTAAAAAAAAAAAAAAAAAAATCAGCAACAAAGTTTCTGTCTCCCTAGCACAAGCACACTGAGAGGTGCAGCTGGCAGGAGATAAGACATTTTTTCCTTGCATCAGCTGCACTGCTGGATCTAACATCCACGACATGTCCATTATTCAGGGGTTGAAACTGCAGTAAGTCAAAAATCTTTTATGTTTATATAATTTACCTGAGAGGGGAAGGTCAGGAAGGTCCAAGCATTGAGCCACCCCTTGGCTGGCTGACCACGCACTGCTCTAAGCCGGATGCCTCTGTAAAAAGGGGGGCACCAGAATGGTGACCTTGTAACATCAAGAACAGCGCCAACACAGGTGTGTGTGTGTGTGTGCGTAACAGTTCTTAAACACAGTGGAGTAACTGGGGGAGTTTTTAATTAACTCATTTATTCAAATAGGTAATATATGTAATAGACACAATCCTCAAAAGAAACAAAAAGGGCAAATAGTGAAGAGAAAGTCTCCCTTTCACTCCTGTACCCCAGTTCTCCTTCCCAAGTGTACTCATTACTAATCAGCTTTGTGAATATCTTTCCTGGAATGTTCTCTGTATATTCAAGGACATGTGTAAAGGTATTCTATTTTGAATGGCCAACAAGTATATGAAAAGATGCCCAACATCACTAATCATCAGGGAAATACAAATCAAAACCACATTTTGATTTGTGAGACATGCCACCTCACACCTGTTAGGAAGGCCATCATCAAAACCCAGAAAAAATCAAGTGCTGGTGAGGAGGCAGAGAAACCCTTGTGCACTGTTCATGAGCACATACAATAGTGTAGCCATTATGGAAAACAGTATGGAGGTTCCTCAAAAACATAAAAATAGAACTACCAAATGATCCAGCAATGCCACTTCTAGGTATTTATCCCAAAGAATTGAAAACAGAATCTCAAGGAGATATTTACACTCTCGTGATCATTGCAGTGTTATTCACAAAAGCTAAGAGGTGGAAGCAACCCAAGTGTCCACCACCAGATGAATGGATAAAGAAAATATGGTATTTAATATACAATGGAATATTATTCACCCATAAAATGGAAATATTATTCACCCATAAAAAGGAAATCCTTCCCATGCCACAACATAAATGATCCTTGAAGACATTATGCTAAGTCAAAGAAGCCAGAGGAGGACAAAGGTTGCATGATTCCATGTATGTGAGTGTATTAGTCCATTTCACACTGCTATAAAAAAGTCAGTCACCTCCAAGATACAATGGGAGTACAGGAATTGAATAAATGCTCCTGTTCCAAATGGGAGAAATTGGCCAAAATAAAGAAGCCACAGGCTCCATGCAAGTCCAAAACCCAGTGGGACAGTCATTAAATCTTAAAGCTCTGAAACGATCTCCTTGACTCCATGTCTCACATCAGGTCACACTGATCCAAGGGGTGGGCTCCTACGGTCTTGGGCAGCTCCATCCCTGTGGCTTTGCAGGGTACAACACCCCTCCTAGCTGCTTTCATGGGCTGGTGTTCAGTGCCTGTGGTTTTCCTGGGTGCATAGTACATGCTGTCAGTGGATCTACCATTCTAGGGTCTGGAGGACAGTGGCCCTCTTCTCACAGCCCCACTAGGCAGACACAGGGCACCAAGTCCCAAGGTTGCACAGAGCAAGGCAGCCCTGGACCCAGGCCACAAAACCATTTTTAACTCCCAAGTCTTCAGGGCTGTGATGGGACAGGCTGCCACCAAGATCTCTGACATGTCCTGGAGACATTTTCCCACCGTCTTGGTGATTAACATTCGGCTCGTTATTTACGTAAATTTCTGCAGCTGGTTTGAATATCTCTCCAGAAAGTTGGTTTTTCATTTCTATTGCACTGTCAGGCTGCAAATGTTCCAAACTTTTATGCTCTGGTTCCCTTTTAATCGTAAGTTCCAATTTCAGATCATTTCTCTCAAGTTCAAAGTTCCACAGATCTCTAGGGCAGGGGCAAAATGCCACCAGTCTCTTTGCTAAAACGCAGCAAGAGTGACCTTTGCTCCAGATCCCAATAAGTTCCTCATCCCCATCTGAGACCACCTCACCCTGGACTTCATTTTCCACAACATATCAGCATTTTGGTTAAAATCATTCAACAAATCTCTAGTAAGTTCCTAACTTTCCCACATCTTCCTATCTTCTTCTAAGTCCTCCAAACTGTTCTAACCTCTGCCTGTTACCCAGTTCCAAAGTCACTTCCACATTTTCAGGCTATCTTTATAGCAGTACCCAACTCTACTGGTACAAATTTACACTATTAGTTTTCATGTGGCTCTAAAGACCTTCCCTGAGACTTGGTAATTTTTAGGGCAAAGAGGTTTAATTGACTCACAGTTTCACATGGCCGAGGAGGCTTCAGGAGACTTACAATCATGGTGGAAAGGGAAATAGGCATCTTCTTCACAAGGTGGCAGGAGGGAGGTGGGGGAAGGGGAGGGGACAGAGAAAGAGAGAGTGCATGTGGAGGAGGAACTGTTAAAGACTTATAAAACCAGGAACTGTCAAACACTTACAAAACCATCAGATCTTGTGAGAACTCACTCACTATCACAAGAACAGCATGGTGGAAACAGCCCCCATGATTCAATCACATCCCACCAAGTCCAGGTCCCTCCCTAGACACATGGGAATTATGGATATTACAATTCGAGATGAGATTTGGGTGGGGACACAGAGTGAAACCATATCAGTGAAGAATCTAAAGTAGTCAAACTCACAGAAGCAGACGGTAGACAGGCTGTGGGGAGGGGAAGTGGGGAGTTGTTCAGTGGGTACAGTTTCAGTCAAGCAAGATAAAAAAGTTCTAGAGGACAAAAAGATGGCAACATAGACATTGGGGAGTGCTAGAAGGGGGAGGGGGGCAAGGGTTGAAAAACTACCTATTGGATACTATGCTCACCACCTGGATGATGGGATCAATTGTACCCCAAACCTCAGCATCCCACAATATACCAATGTAACAAACCTGCACATGTACCCTGAATCTGAAATAAAGCTGAAATTATAGAATAATAGATTCCATAAATTATAGAAATAAAGCTGAAATAAGTTTCTGGAGATCTGCTGTACAACATTGTGCTTATAGTTAACTGTACTTGAAAATTTGTTAAGAGGGTAGTTTTCATGGTATATTTGTTTTACCACCATTAAAAAAAAGTATTTCAGAATGCAGGTGAGAGTGATATTATTCAAGGAAAAACCTTGAAGAAAAACCCTCTGTTATTCTAAAAACACAAATGTTATCACAGGATTCCATTGCTTTGCATACCGTTTTGCCTCTTTCACTTACTGGTCATTCTCTACCTACCATCTTGGTGGCTTCTCATGGGAAGTGTCACTCAAGAGGCCAAGCACAGGGCTCTGGGGCCAGACAGCCACCACCCAGCTGCATGATTCTGGGTTACTTCATCCTCTGTGCTTCATTTTCTTTATCTATAAAATGGCACTGATATAAATAGTACCTACCCCAGAGGATTGCTGGGGGGATTAAATGAGTTAAATCTGGTTGGGTGTAGTGGTTCATGCCTGTAATCCCAGCACTTTGGGAGGCCGAGGCAGGTGGATCACTTGAGGTCAGGAGCTCAAGACCAGCCTGGCCAACATGGTAAAACCCCATCTCTACTAAAAAAATATGGAATTAGCCAGGTGTGGTAGTGCACACCTGTAATCCCAGCTACTCGGGAGGCTGAGGCAGAAGAATCACTTGAACTTGGGAGGCGGAGGTTGCGGTGAGCCAAGATCGTGCCATTGTACTACAGCCTGGGCAACAAGAGTGAAACTCCGTCTCAAAAATAAGTAAATAAATTAATAAATGTCTCTGAATTGGGTTTTCCAAGATTTTGTTCAGGATTTTTGCATGAAGGTTCATGAGAGAGACTGACCTTTTAATTTTCCTGTCTTTTAATGTCCTTGCAAGAATTAGGTATCAAAGGTATACTGCTCTCTTAAAATGAGCTGAGAAGGTTTACCCTTTTTTCTGTCTTTTTCTAGTCTCTGTATGAATATGTAAGATTGGTGTTATTTCTTCCTTAAATGTTTGGGAGATTTCATGATGAAAACATCTGGGCCTCCTAGCATTTCCTTTGAGAAAAATATTTAAATTACAGACTATCAGGATTTCCTACTATTTTTTCTTATGCCAGTTTAGTAAGTGATGGTTTTCTAAGATTTTGACCATTTCATCAACATTTTCTAATTTACAGAGTAGTACCATACAGAGCAGTAATCTGTAATCTCCTTATCACTGTTTTCATAATTATGTGATCTTTAGTGATACATCCCTTTTAAAATTCCTGATATAGCTAATTTATGCCTTTTCTTTATATCAGCCTTGTCAGAGGTTCATCAATTTTAATAATCTTTTAAAAGAACAAACTTCATGCAGAACTTTTAAAAATAATCTTTTCATTACAAGTACACTAGTAAAAAAGAAATCTGTTTTTGTTGGACTGAAAGCACCTTCCTTTTGTGTTCATCTTTGAAGGATACTTTCACCAAGTACGCCATTCTAAGAAAGCAGGCATTCCTTCAGCATTTTGCAGACACCATTGCACTGTCTTCTGGCTTCCATCATTTTTGCTGAGAAGGCAGATGTCAGTTTTGCTCTTGCTCCTTTGACATTAAGGTTTCTTTTTCCCCTTTGAGTGCTTTTACAATGCTTTCTCTTTCATTACTAGCAGTTTTAGCCTAATGTGTCTAGGTGGTTTTCTTTGCACTTATTTTGCTTTTGGTTCATATTGTTCTTGAATCTGGGGCTTGCCATCTGTTTAGTTTTCAAAATTCTTGGCCATTATCTCTTCCAATATTGCTTCTGCCCTATCTGTCTTGTTTTTCTTGTTTTCCCTTTTGGGTACTCCAATTATACATTAGATCTTTTCACTCCATCCCATATAGCTCTCATGTCCTTTTCTCTATTTTCTATTCTTTGTTTTCTCTGCACTTCAGTTCAGATATTTCTATCGACTTGTCTTTAGTTCCTTAAGCCTCTCTGAAAATGTTTAATCTACAGGTAAACTTTGTTGAGTCTTAAATTTAGGCATTTTATTTTTAGGTTATAACATTTCTAATGGTTTCTTTTTTAGAGATTGTGGTTTTCTGCTAAAATTATCCATCTTGTTACTTATTTTCTTTACTGGATTAATCTCAGTTGTTTTAAAGTCCGTGTCTAATATCTGGATCTCCTGTGTCTGTTTCTGTTGCCTATTTTTTTCTCTTGTTTTTTCATCATTTGGTATTACCTATTTGTATACTTAGTATTTTTTAAATTGACTATGACACCATTTTTTTTTTTTTTTGAGACGGAGTCTCGCTCTGTCGCCCAGGCTGGAGTGCAGTGGCCGGATCTCAGCTCACTGCAAGCTCCGCCTCCCGGGTTTACGCCATTCTCCTGCCTCAGCCTCCCGAGTAGCTGGGACTACAGGCGCCCGCCACCTCACCTGGCTAGTTTTGTGTATTTTTTAGTAGAGACGGGGTTTCACCAGGTTAGCCAGGATGGTCTTGATCTCCTGACCTTGTGATCCGCCCGTCTCACATTTTTTTTAATGCGGCTATAAGTTGAGGTTCTGGATGATGTAATCTTCCTTCAAAGAGTATTTATTTCTGATTCCAGAAGGCAGTTAAGATAGAGAAAGATCTCTTAAATTCAAACCCAAGTTTCTATGGGTTTTAAGACTGAACAAATAAAAGACTTCCTTAAGATGTTAAGGAAGAATATTTTCATAATCTAATAGCTAGAAAGGTCTTTTTAAGGCAGGAAACAAAACACTTAAAATCACAAAGCACTGAACACAACATGCAACATTTTTCTTCAGTAAAATGTAACTTCAAACAAAGTTCAAAGATAAAGAAAATAGCACTACATATAAAAAAGTTAAAAAGCACAATATATCAAGATTTCTTACAAATATGAAAAAGACTAATATCTCAAAAGAAATACAGACAAAGTATGTAAGTTTTCATTCACACATACAAAAGATAGATAAACGGTCTGTAAACATATGAAGAAGTGCTCAACCTTACTGAAGAACAAAGTAAATCAAGATATTCTTGTTCATTTATTTAATCTTTAAAATGTATAGAGTGTGAAAATTCTGGGAAAACAGTACCTTGCATGCTATGACGGGGAGGGTAAACTGAAGGGAAGTATGTCTATCAAGTTTTTCAACGTGCCAGGACAGGTCAAATACACTTCCTTTTCTAGGACTCCATTTTCCTTTTCTAGGCATCAATGTGTGGAAGATCTCAGGACAAGCTCACTTGATTTCATCTTCGTCTCTTTGAAGGGTGACGTACTGGCTTATAAGAGACTGGAAAGTCAAAGGGTGTATTTGCCAAAGTCCTTAAAGCTTGGCTCATCAAGTGGCCTAGTTTCTGTCAAACAGGCCCCTTCTCAGAGGATGTGGAAGGTACAAAAGAGTAGAAGGCTGCCCTTCTGCAGCTTCTCCTGGCAAGCATGGCTGGGAAGGCATTTGCTGTTCTGTGGCAGGGGAGTGGAGGTTCTTGGGTCTATTTAATCATCTTCTGGGCAGTATGAGGGAGGCACAGAGCATGGTTTGCTGGCATGGACTGCATCTGTGGCTGTGTGGTCCCAAGGCTGATCCTAGATCTTGGCAGCAGTGGTGGACCTGGGCACGTATCTACAGAAAGACTTCCCAATTCTGGCAGGAACAGAAGGTCCTTTACCGGACCAGCACTGAGATGCACTGGGAACCCTTCCTGGAAGCTCAGTGGACGGAGCCTACTGCCTTCTCCAGCCCTTTCAGCACAAAATGCCCTGGATTAAATCCCTTTCTGCTTAACTACAGTGATCTCTCATATTTGCAAACGAATCTTGATACACCCTTATGCAGAAATAGCCTGTTTAGTGGTCAAAAAATTGCATAAGGATCTTCACTTTATTGTTTACCCCAAATAACCTAAAATCTATCAGTAGAAGTATGGCTACATAAATTGATGCGTATTATGTAACTTTTACAAAAAGGAATCATTTCTCCAAATGTTGAAATGCAAAGATGTCTCAGACATATTCCTTTATTCATTCAACAAATATTTATTGAGCTTCTATCATGATGTGACCATGTGTCACTCCCTGCTGTCGACAAAAGATGTGTTCGCAAGCAAAATAAACAAAAATCTTGGTCCTCACGGTGCTCACATTCCAATGATAAAGTGAAATGAGTTAAGTGTTGGACTAATGTGTAGTATAATCCAATTTACACAACACACAGACTCTCTCCACATACACACACACAGACACACACACATATGTATACAGAAAAACATCTAGAGGGATACACAGCAAAGCATAAGCAGTGGTTATTCCTGGGGCTCATCTACCTGACTGGAGAGACAGCAGCTGCTGGGGGGGTCCTCACTGGTATTTCACTTAGGGGGCTTCTAAGGGCCTTATGGACAGAAGTATTCTGTGCAGTTTCACCTGCCAAGAAAAGAGATGGGAACATTTCCATGTTTTTCTAGTTCAAAATAGCAAATAATACTTTTTGATTTACCTTTTTGGTGACTTGAGAAGTATTCCATGGTGTTTAGTGTGATATTTATTATCCTTTTCTCCTCTGGACTAGAGCTGAATTGGAGAAATGAGAGGGGAAGAGGAGTTAGCTGAGTGGAGGCCAGTCCTAGATGTTGGACAACTGAATAAAATGAAGATGTTTAAATAATAAGGTGCCTAGGGGAGGAAGGAACAGGAAAGTTCTTGCACAAACTGTTACTGTTAATTCATTTCCCATCTTCACACACACACTCACTGAGCTTTCATGGTTTTCAATATGTGTAGTTTAATCTTCATTTAATTTAACTGCAAACTATTTTAGCAGAGATAATAACTGGGTACACTCTAGGATTAATTTTTACTACAGTCTTTTTTTTTTTTTTTTGAGATGGAGTCTCACTCTGTCGCCCAGGCTGGAGTGCAGTGGTGCAATCTCAGCTCACTGCAAGCTCCGCCTCCCAGGTTCACGCCATTCTCCTGCCTCAGCCTCTCGAGTAGCTGGGACTACAGGCATCCGCCACCATGCCCGGCTAATTTTTTGTATTTTTAGTAAAGACAGGGTTTCACCATGTTAGCCAGGATGATATCGATCTCCTGACCTCATGATATGCACCTGCCTCGGCCTCCCAAAGTGCTGGGATTATAGGCATGAGCCATGGCACCGGCCTACTACAATCTTTCAATACAATGGCATGTTCATTGCAGTCCAGGAAGAAAGATACTGATACAGTGGAGAGATGCATGTTCTGTTTCTTATATTTGCTATCTTTATGTGTACAGTGTATGTATGAAGTATAGCTATGCATCTTTCCAATATATCAACATAAGCATGACTAAAGGGAAATTGTGAGTCCATCAGAAATTCCAGGAAAAGCTGGGAGCACACCAAGATCAGTAGTGACAGATCAACACAGGTGCTCACATACAAGACCAGATAGAAAAATGTCTAGCAGGCTGCAAGATGGGGATGGCCAGGGGTGCCTACAAAAGGGTCAGGTGCACAGTTGTGACGCCTGGTTTCCTAGGAGATGAAGCCTCTGGCTGACCGTGCTAACTCTCATAAGAAAATGGCAAACAGTAGTGACCTGAATTTAATGGCTATGAGATGCAGAAAAGAAATGAGGCAAGGCAGGAACTGGAGGGGAGGAAGAGGCAGAGAAGAAGAGGCTGCAATCTGTGTTATTCATGAGTCAGGCTCTCCATCAGTGCCTCCCCAGAGCCTCGGCCAGGCTCCCGCATGCAGTGGCTGCATGTGGTAGCACCTGGAAAGTGCCCTTGTGTTTACAACAACAGGAAGCCTGGGTAGAGACGAGAAACGTTTGATATGTCAGGCCAGAGTTTGAATTTGGAGTTTTACTTATAGAAAAAAATGATTAAATACCTGGGCATCCCAAGTCAAATAACTTGATGAGTGACTTATGGTGGCCCTGGGCTCTGAGGGCATTGCAGGTGTTCTGTTAATGCAGACACCAGGCCACTGGCTAGCAGCATCGACTTTGGGGGACTCTGGCTCTTCATCCACAGGTCTGCACGGCAAAGGTCAAATCAGATTGAAAAGGTGGAGGACATTCCCATGGGAGAAAAGGACACAGAGGAAAACAGAGTTGATGTGGAGAAAATAAACAAAGCTGGAAGGGAAATTCTAAATTTAACATCCTATTTTCTCTACCAGCTTTGCATCTTTAGGAAATAATGTAGGCATTGCTCTCAATTTTTTAAAAGGCTGTTTCTTGAGATACGGTCAAAAATGATATTTTTATATGTAGAATGACTTGATATTAGCTCTAATTAAGAAGACTGTATGCTGCAAATTGTGAAAAAAATGCAAATGTTACTGATCATAAACATTTCACTTATTGTCAATGGTGAATGCAGTGGACTGGCTTGCTGGCAAATTCTCCAAACTCCACGTAGCACACGGAGGCTGGAAAGATGAAATCTCAGAGCTCTCCTGCAGCTGGGATTTTGGGTGTGATTTAAATTCTACCAATCAGAAAGACTTGGGCAAGACCTGGAGTGGCACCTGAATTAGGGGAAGAGAGGCAGGGCACAGGGCGTTCGCTATGTGTACAGAGACTGTAGCAGAGACAAGATGCTTCTGGTGCTGGTAACCGGTGGCAGCTTTCCAACTGGGTGGGCAGCTTTCTGAAGTTAAGGCTCCTGTCCTCGTGGAGGGAGCCAGGTTCCCTGGTGGTTCAAATCTGCGTGGAGACTTTGGGAGCTGCTCCTGGAAGCTCAGCCCTCCCAACAATTCTGCAAACCATTTAACACCTTTCTGCCTAAGCCAACGAGAGTGCAATCCATTATACACAACAGAATCCTGACTCAGACACTCTGCCTTCTAAGCCTAAGAATCGTTAACATCACTCTAAAATAACACTGCAATTCTGCATGAAGTGAAGCTCCTGCTCTCACCCAAATTCCCTGGTGTGTTCTTTGTGAGGTTTCTAAGTTTAAGCACAGATTCACAGAAAGTCTTTTATGATAGATCGACCCAATCCTCAATCCTCTCATGCATGGCTTCATCATCCAGGGGACTTTGGCATGTCATGTGATCTCCCTGTGAACGAGCCAAGACAAGGACTCCCAACCTTCTGATTGCTAAATCACTGCTCTCTTCGTTATATCATATTGCCACAGCTGTTTTGCAAGATGACTAATTTATGAGAATAGTTCAAACAGAATGTTTCTGGAAGTGTATTTTAATAAGGTCAGTGGAAGTTTAAAATATTTATTTACTGATTGTTTTGAAGTTAATCTACTCATAAGCTTCTGTGGTTGAATTTACGGTGCACTTAATTCTCTAAGCTTTCCTCTGTTGCTCTGTAAACATGAATAGAATACATTTCACAGGAACAGAACTTAAAACAAGTTAACCCACACTGTCTTACACTCTTGACTTGACAGCCCCTTCTTCTGAGTGAAAAAAAAAAAAAAAAAATCAGTAAACTGAAAACTTCATTGGAAGAAACCAGGAACTTAAGAAATTGTAAGGGGTTAAGTTTTTAAATAATTTTTTAAAGGTTTACTGAGAGGAACTGGTTTTCACATTTTCCCCTTTATGTTACACAGAATAAAATCAGGTGGCAAACATGCAGAAACAGAATGAAATCAGGTTAGGTCTGGGGAGAAAAAAATCTCCTCTGTCTGCGCCAGCCATTCTCAAGAAGGTCATCAACAAACAAAATGGGCCACCTTCTTACCAGTCCATTTAAATGACTTGGTGCCCAAGGCCTCCAAGGACAATCATTTTAAATAATTAATGTTCATTTCCTTCTTTGATAATTTAATAAGAACAAAATAGAGAAGCCTACATTCTACTGAGGGATTCCTTTCAGTTATCTAAATTTCTCTGCAATAAAAAAATATTGAATGATAAATAGACTCATTTAGACTGTATAAGACAAAAGCAAAGCCACAAGAATCAATTTCCAGTACCCCTGTCTTCGGGCATCCTAAGATGTTATTTCAAACACCCAGCCTGCTTGGCTAGAACAATACGAGTCAGTATGAGAAAACACTGCATCATTTAAGCAGATTAGAGAAATACCCACTAAATACTCACCATGTTATATAACAGCAATTGTGTGTGTGTGTGTGTGTGTGTGTGTGTGTGTATGTGTACATGTTATGTGTGTAGGAGGCATTCACAGAACAAAGCCTGAACTGAATAGCCAAAGAAAATGGTTATTAAGAATGCTATTGGTGGCTGGGCACGGTAGCTCATGTTTGTAATCCCAGCACTTTGGGAGGCTGACAGTGGATCACTTGAGGTTAGGAATTCGAAACCAGCCTGACCAACAGAATAAAACCCCGTCTCTACTAAAAATACAAAAATTAGCCGGGCATGGGTGGTGGTACACATCTGTAATCCCAGCTACCTAGGAGGCTGAGGCAGGAGGATCACCTGAACCTGGAAGGCGGAGGTTGCAGTGAGTGGCGATTACTCCCACTCCAGCCTGGGCGACTGAGCGAGACTCTGTCTCAAAAGAAAAAAAAAAAGAATACTATTGATGCCCAGGCCTGGTGGCTCACACCTATAATTCCAGCACTTTGGGAGGCAGAGGTGGATCACCCAGGCTACAGTGTAGTGGCATCATCTCAGCTCACTGCAGCCTCAATCTCCTAGGCTCAAGCGATTCTCCCACTTCAGCCTCCAGAGTAGGTGGGACTACAGATGCACACCACCACACTTGGCCACTTGGCTAACTTTCTTTTCTTTTTTTAAGACATGACTTTTCACTGTGTTGCCCAGGATGTTCTCGAACTCCTGGACTCAAGTGATCCGTCTGCCTCAGCTTCCCAAAGTGCTGGGATTACATGCATGAGCCATTGAGGTTGGCTCTTTCTTTAGTTACATTATTGATGAAATAGCTGCTTTGTGTTTAGGGGCCATATTAACACAATAAAATGAAGCATATGTTCTACTTGTCCTCAGCATATAAAACTATGTTAATAATTGAAAATGTCACCAAAACAAATATGCATATATAATATGGTTTGGTACTGTGTCCCTAGCCAAATCTCACGTTGAATTATAATTCCCAATGTTGGAGGTGGGGCCTGGTGGGAGGTGACTGACTCACAGGGGCAGTTTCTAACGGTTTAACACATCCTCCTAGTGCTGTTTTGCGGTAAGATTTCTCAAGGGATCTGGTTGTTTGAAAGTATGTATTACCTCCTGCTTTCTCCTGCCAGCCACATGAATACGTACCTGCACCCCCTTCACGTTCCACCATGATTGTAAGTTTCCTGATGCCTCCCTAGCCATGCTTCCTGTGTGACCTGTGGAACTGTGAGTCAATTAAACCTCTTTTTTTTTTTTCCTTTGAGCCGGAGTCTTGGCTCTGTCACCCAGGCTGGAGTACAGTGGAATGATGTCAGCTCACTGCAAGCTCTGCCTCCCGGGTTCACGCCATTCTCCTGCCTCAGTGTCCCGAGTAGCTGGGACTACAGGTGCCCGCCACCATGCCTAGCTAATATTTTCTAGATTTTTAAATAGAGATGGGGTTTCACCGTGTTAGTCAGGATGATCTCGATCTCCTGACCTCATGATCTGCCCGCCTCAGCCTCCCAAAGTGCTGGGATTACAGGTGTGAGCCACTGTGCACGGCAATACCCAGTCTCAGGTAGTTCAATTTTTTTTTTTTTTTTTTTGAGACGGAGTCTTGCTCTGCCGCCCAGGCTGGAGTGCAGTGGCGCGATCTTGGCTCACTGCAAGCTCCGCCTCCCAGGTTCACGCCATTCTCCTGTCTCAGCCTACCGAGTAGCTGGGATTACAGGCGCCCGCCTCGTCGCCCGGCTAGTTTTTTTTTTTTTGTATTTTTTAGTAGAGTCAGGGTTTCACCGTATTAGCCAGGATGGTCTCGATCTCCTGACCTCGTGATCCGCCCATCTCGGCCTCCCAAAGTGCTGGGATTACAGGCTTGAACCACCGCGCCTGGCCTTTTTTTTTTTTTTTTTTTGACTAAGTCTTGCTCTGTCTCCCAGGTTGGAGTGCAGTGGGGCAATCTCAGCTCACTGCAACCTCCACCACCCAGGTTCCAGCGATTCTCCTGCCTCAGCTTCCCAAGTAGCTGGGGTTACAGGTGCACACCACCACGCCTGACTAATTTTTGTACGTTTAGTAGAGACAGGGTTTTGTCATACTGGCCAGGCTGGTCTTGAATTCCTGACATCAAGTGACTCTCCTGCCTTGACCTCCCAAAGTGCTGGGATTATAGGCATGAACCACTGTGCCCTGCCTCAAAGTAGTTATTTATAGCAAAGTGAGAACAAACTAATATCATATAAGTCCACTGTGTATGACAGGCACAGTACCATGTGTCTTAAAAGTGTTATCTACTTTAATTTTCCACTAAACCTCCACATATTGTCCCTCATTTTAGAGGAAAATTTGATGATGGTCACATGGTTCACGAATGGTGAATGTGGGATGCAAATCCAGCTCTAGCTATGCCTTTCTCAAATTTTCTATTGTGCACAAGTGTTCTGTGAGAGGTACACAAGGTTCTAAAAATAATGCTGTTGGTATTTCTTCTTAAAACATAAGAATATTTAATAAAAAATATCCCCAATATTGCTTTCAACATTCCTATTTTTGTACAATAATCTGGTCTTACAAGGTGGCAACCCATACCTACGAGTAACAGTTGGAGGCCAGACTTTCTGATGGTGTGTCACACACAGCAGGTGACATGCACACACCTTATAAGCAGGCAGCGTCCCCACAGAGCACAGCAAGGTGCATGGCCCTCCTCACTAAATGGTGGTCTGCCTTCTATGTCTTACCTTGTCATTTAAGACCATATATATATATATATGTAATTATTTCCTTTTAAAACTCTTATTTGACCTTTCTAATTTGTTGCTTTCCTTATGTTAGAGAACAAAGTCTTCAAACGCCTGTGATTGTCCAAAGCTTTTACTTCCTCAAGACACCACTTTACGTTGTTTATTCTGATCCAGGCACAGGTGAACTCCTGTACATGATTTTTTTTTTTTTTTTTTTTTTTAATGTTTAGTAGAAACAGGGTTTTGCCATGTTGGCCAGGCTGGTCTTCAACTCATCACATTAAGTCGATTCATCCACCTTGGCCTCCCAAAATGCTGGGATTACAGGCGTGAGCCACCATGCCTGGCCCATGATGATTTTTTTTTTAAGTATTCAAAGGTAACTCCGTTTGGGAAGCATTGCATGGCACCATTGCTACTCTCACAACTGGCAAATTAATATTTGTGAAGAGGGCGGGTTGTGCCAACCACATGCTCATGCCTGCTGGGATCTTTCCTCAACACCTGGATGACGCCCAGCCCCAGTCCTTTCGATTGATCTCCCATGAGTCCCCTCTACCCGCCTAGTTTTTGGACTATACACCCAGCCACCTGAAGTTTTTTTTTTCTTTTATGTCCTGCCTTTGTGCCTTTGCTCATTCTATGCCCTTGCCTGCAGTGTAATCTTCTCTAAAAACTTCTTATTGTTTTACACAAAACGAATCTAGAAGTTTGTCCCTCTACTGTGAGACAGAAATTATGAAGTACTCTGTCTCTCAGATGTCAAACAGTATCTTCTGAATTTCACTTTCAAATTTCAATATAAGCATATTCAACAATAAAATCAAACAGGATAAGATGGCAATATGAACATAAGCATCTTAATCTACAAATCTGAACAAAAAGAATCAAAGAAACAGTAAAAATCTTGTAGTCAGGTATCATCTACAAGCTTAGACTTTGAAGAATTTCTGCTAATAGAGTATGTGGGGGGGGGGGGAGAAATAAAATAAAATACCAAGAGCTTTCCCCCAAATCCCTTCCAAAGAAAATGGAGATAAGGGAAACCCTCCACTAATGTCCCCCACTCTAGAGCTCCAGGGCTGGCAAGGAGCACAAGAAGCCCAGAGAGATGCAGGGCATTCTGGCAAAGGATCAGGAAAAAGAGGAATTTACATCTGAGGAGGCCAAGGTTGGTTTACCCAAAGGACGCAAAGGACAGTAGTGACAAAGGACAGGGCAGGAAAAGCCATAGTGTGCATCTAAAATGGATGAGGGGCATGCAAATGTAGACCCAGAGAGTTGGCTCTGCATTCCAGGCTCACCAAGCAGAGAAGAAACTGGGCACAGGTGAATTTTCCCGTTAGGCACTCACCCTTCTCTACTCTACCTGAGCTTCTGTATCTTTCAATATGTAACGTATATGCACCTTCAAGAGCCTTCCATCATGTTTCAGTCATAAGAAGAAGATCCTAAGCACTGTCAGGCAAAGGCAGTGGAACTGAGCAGGATCCAGACACTGACGTGGGCCAAACGTCAGGCAGTGCCACGCCTGGATCTGCTTCAGCAAGAGAAGGTGACAAACAAAATAATGCCCTGCTTGATGCAAATATTTCCTGTTTAAATTTTTATTATTTATTTATTTATTTATTTATTTAGAGACACAGTCTAACTCTGTCGCCCAGGTTGGAGTGCAGTGGTGCAATCTCAGCTCACTGCAACCTCCACCTCCCAGGTTCAAGAGATTCTCCAGCCTCAGCCTCCTGAGTAGCTGGGATTACAGGTGCGTGCCACCATGCCCGGGTAATTTTTGTACTTTTTTTAAGTAGAGATTGGGTTTCACCATTTTGGCCAGGATGATCTTGAACTCCTGACCTCAGGTGATTCACCCACCTTGGCCTCCCAGAGTGCTAGGATAACAGGCGTGAGCCACCACGCCCAGCCAATGCAAGTATTTCGTAATACAAAGTAAAGGGGAAACTGCACTCAAGAGAGGACCAATGTTTGTAAATTCATGACCAGAAACAACTTGATACTGATAGTATCTACCTTAAAGTTCAACAAAATAAGAAGACATAAATTAAAGATGACAATTTAAAATGAAAAGTGAGTTAAAAATAATATAAGCAATCTAATAACTCATTAATATTTTAAAGCAGAACTAACCCAAAAGAAAAAGAAATGGGAGCATATTTAGGGCAGGTCTCTCTGAATGCAGATGAAGTGAATCACGTAAAGGTGGGATTTCAATTCAGTGGACAAAGAATGGTTCTGACAACAGTGCTGGCATGACCGGCATCCAGCTGGGAAAGACCCACAGCTCACATCAGATTACATAAAGAAAGGTGGATCAAACCCCTGCGAGTGTGTGTGTGTGTGTGTGTGTGTGTGTGTGCGCGCGCGCACATAAAACAGACGGTGAAAATCGCTTGTTTGTAACAAACAAGATTGGAGAGGAAAAACCTTCAAACAGAAAGAAACAATAAAAGAAAACACTTACAGTTAATATTACATAAAAATATAAACTTTTCTATGCTACAGATGTTAAAGCCAAAGGCCCATAGTACATTGGGGACAAAAACACACCTTTGGGCAGGCACGGTGATTTACAATTGTAATTCCAGTAATTTGGGAGACTAAGGTAGGAGGATCACTCGAGCCCAGGAGTTGAAGACCAGCCTGGGCAATAAAGTGACACCCCATCTGTACAAAAATTCGAAATAATTACAAAGGCATGGTGGTGTTCACCTGTAGTCCCCACTATTTGGGAAGCTGAGTGGGAAGATCATTTGAGCCTGGGAGGTCAAGGCTGCAGTGAGCGGTGATCGTGCCACTGCACTCCAGCCTGGGTGACAAAGCAAGACCCTGTGTCAAAACAACAACAACCCCCCCCAAAACAAAAAACTAAACAAAAAAACCCCGACATCCCTAAAATGTACTGACTTATAAACTGATGAGAAACAATCAGCTTAGTGAAAAAATAGGCAAAAGTGCTAAGTCTAGAAGAGAAAGTGCAATTGGTTAGTAAACATAAAAATATGCTCAGAGAAATACAAATTAAAATCTAATAAGATAGTATTTTTCACTTATCCTATTGGCAAAAATAAGATCAACACTCTCTGTGGCTGCTCAGACTATGTAGAGATGGGCACGTTCATCAAGAGTGAAATGTCACAGCAGTCAGGTGAGTAACCTGGAGACATCTATTAAAATAAACATGTGCTAGGTCTCTAGAGCAGCAGTCATAGTTTTAGAAATTCATCCTATAAAAATAAAATCACAACTATATAGGACTATATGAATAAGGACTGGTATTATAGCATGATTCATAAGGAAGAAAACTATAACCTTGCTGGCATTAGTAAGACAATATTTGAATATTCCAGGGCACGTCCCTCCTGTAGAAGGCCATGCAGCTCTTAAAATGAGTTATCTTTGTATGTACTGACCTGGAAGGATGCCCGTGTTACATGAAATAAAAAGTGAAGGTGCAGCGTACTGTGTAGAATATAGTCCTGTTTATATTTTAAAATATATAAACAAAGCCTATACATTTTATTATTAACAAAAAATATACACACTGTTACCGCTGATTACCTTGCAGGGTAAGTACTGAAGGAGGAGAAAGATCAGTATTCTTTTTTGACACATCTCCATTTTGCTACCAGCATACCTAAATATTACTTCATAAGTCCAGTACATGAATTCACCAATCTATTCATTTTTAAATTACAATAAGACACATCTAGACTAAAAAGTCCATACTATATTTTCTGAGATTCTACAGTTTTGCTTAAAAATTAATTTATGCAAAACTAGTATTTTTGCTCCACGTCCTCTTGTTTAATAATAAAATCATTCATATCCCATGTCAACCTTCTATCTACAACTTAAAGTCCAGCTTGTTTCTCCCTCAAATTCTATTATTTGAGGAGGCTTTGAAGTTCTGAAACTATATTCATGAAAAAATGTAAAACAAAATGACATAAAGGCCCTGCAGAAACACAGCTGGTGATTAAAACTCAAGTAGCAGAAGGGCTTCTGTATAACAACATTATTTAGCATTTTATAAATGCTTACAGATAAAAATACTCAGCAGTACCTGGAGTAAAGACAGGACAAAATGTGGGGTGCAAATACGGTGGTGTCTTTTAAGTTGAGGTTGCAGTTTTCTTACTGTTTATATTTAAAAACATCCAGCAAATGAGTTTTAAATCATCCCAACAACTCTGAATACGAGGTAAAGAGCTCCCAGAATATGCGGACCTACTTGCAAGTATTTATTTTTACACAGAAGATATCAATGTCTTTTCTTTCTCACAGCAAGCCAATTATTCTAGTGATTCTGGGCTGTCTGGTTTGACACCCCAAAACATCTTCCTGAGTTTAAAGAACATTCCTGTTCCTACTTTCCCTTTTATTAGACAGTAACTCTTGCCTTGTCTCATCCTTTGGATAAGATAGATATTAGTTATCCTTTGAATAGGTAATAGCTCCATGCTGAGAACTGCAGGAGGTTTCTGCCTGATGGAGGTTGCTGAATTGGGTTTGGATCTTCACAAACACATGTATTTCTGGAAGTTTAAAATCACATTTCCAGAAGTTTAAAATCCACATAAAATTGTGGATCACTCTGAGTTGAACCCAGTTTCCAGGGTGAGTTTCATCCATGAGGCTTTTGTTGTAGCTGTCATTCAACCGTTTTCCATTAAATTTCTATTGCCACTGTCACCGTGCTTACCTATCTAGCTTAACCTCCTTTATGATCAACTGCCAAGATGAGCTTGGTCTGGAGACCCTGACCCAGCGGCGCTAGAGGAATTAAAGACACACACACAGAAATATAGAGGTGTGGAGTGGGAAATCAGGGGTCTCACAGCCTTCAGAGCTGAGAGCCTCAAACAGAGACTTACCCACATATTTACTGACAGCAAGTCAGTGATAAGCATTGTTTCTATAGATTATAGATTAACTAAAAGTATTCCTTACGGGAAACAAAGGGATGCACCCAAATAAAGGGATGGGCTCTGGCTAGTTAACTGCAGCAGGAGTGTGCTCTCCTTAAGGCACAGATCGCTCATGCTATTGTCTGCGGTTTAAGAACGCCTTTAAGCAGTTTTCCGCCCTAGGTGGAAGTGGACCAGGTATCCTTGCCCTCATTCCAGTAAACCCACAACCTTCATTGAGGGCGTCACGGCCATCACGAACATGTCACAGTGCTGCAGAGATTTTGTTTATGGCCAGTTTGGGGGCCAGTTTATGGCCAGATTTTGGGGGCCTATTCCCAACAATCATCGAAACATCTACTTGTGTTTAGCCCAGCAAGATTCTGGAAATCAATGCAAAGCTTAGTGGCACTTAGTTTCAGCTGAGGTAATGAAGTTAGATCCTGTGTGAAGAGGCACAATCAAGACCCCACAGAAGGAAGCCAAACTTTCTGGCTTCTTTGAAATAAGACATTGCTCAGATCTGTTCTGCCACTGTGCCCTCTCAACATTCCAGCTGTAAATAACTCTTCTTCATGAGACTTGTACTTTGTTTTTTTAGGACAACTTCATTTTATTCTCCAAATAAAAGACTGCTGAAGCTTCTGAGAAAAACAAAAAAGAGTGAAGGATCATCTTTGATCATGCAGCGAGCTGATTCCAAAATGCGGACAAAAAGCAGAGACTCAATGGCAATGATTCCGAGAAAGAGTGAATGTCACAAGGAGACAACTGGGCTTTTTACAAAGAGGCAATTTCTCTTCTACACATTCCCCCTTTCATATGGAGATGGCTGTGGCTCCCAATCATGGGAAAAGCTGGGCTGTCTTTCTGCCACCAAATGCTCTGCTAGCTGACAGAGCCCAGGGAGCTATGAACATAGAAACGGGGAGGGAGAGGCTGTAAAGGAGTTACCTAAGGCAACACCGTCTTAGTTCACAAATGCAAGAATTTCCAGCTCACACTGTCCCACGTGGACAAGCTAATGTCCGGGATAGGTCAATGGGTTTTAATTCCTACTGTTCCAGTTTTTTGGAAGGCAAAGGTTTTCAGACATAAAAAAAAAAATGTCAGACTACAAGTGCCTGTACTAGGCTCCTTCCACTAGAACTTCTCCAACAAAGAACTGTGTGGTGAAGCAGAGATGCCCATGATGAACACCACAGGCCCCTCCAGAATTTACAGAGAGGCTTGTGCTTCCCTCTACTGTCAAGGCCAAAAAACTTCTTTTCTTTCATAATTTCAACCTAAAAATCCTGAAGGCCTAAGAGAAGCTTATGTCCACACTGTTCAAATCTGTAAAGATGCAGGTTAGGGAACAGGGAAGCAGACACAGCTATTTAGAATTATAGAATGTGTATCTATGTCATAAATGTAACCTATAAAAAAAGTACTATGTGAGTCAACAGATAATGCTGGCCACAGTAAGAGGATATGAGAGGACCAAACTAAATGCCAGAGGCCCCTGTCCATCATGGGTGCTAAGATGAGGTCTGTTCAGAAACGGTTTAGGAATCCTCAGGGGAAAGGCCCCCTCCACCTGGGACAGGGGCTCGGTACCAGAGCATCTGCGGCAAGAGAACTGAAAAAGGGACCTTATGGACCCAAGAATCTATACCTCCAACTTCCACCCTTCCCCTCTGCGCAGCAGCTGGAGAACACATGCTGAGCGGCTGTGACCCATTAGAGCCATCAGAGCAACACGGAGGGCAGCAGTGCGGGCACATGCAGTGACGCTCGGGCTGACACTCATGTACGCACACGGAGTTAAGCCAATTCCAGCGGAGTCTGCACATGCTGCGCTGCCACACTGCTCACCTTCGAGAGGGGACAACCTAGGAACTGGTGGTGCAGGCAAAACACATTCGAATCACAGACATTCTATTTAGATACCAACAGCATTAATTAGGCACAGATGTTAAGTGTGTTTAATGATCTCTTTTAAAGATGTTTTCCATGGATGCTTACTGGTGTTATATAAGCACAGTAAGAATTAGGTAAGTCACCCTGAAATAACAGCATTTACTGTTTCAGAAGAAGAGAATAAACAAACACAGTGAACGCAGACGTCTTTCCCCGCTGCTGTTAGAGAAGCCTGTGTCATGCACTGCTCATCAACAATGGGCAAACCACTGTGTCAAAGAGGTTCAAAGGATTGCACCAGAAAGATGCTAAGGCTGGCACAGGAGTTTCTGACTCTCCCACCAAGGAAAGTCAGTTGACCAACCACTCCAGAGAATAGCAGAGCTTAAACGGACCTTGAAAACTACTCACTTTTCACACCTCTTTTAACAGAGGCAGGAGACAGGGCTGTGAATGAGATATTGCTAGTTGGCTGCAAAGATGAGGCTGAGAATGAGATACCGCTGGTTGGCTGCAAAGATGAGGCTACCACCTTCCTTCCCCACATACCTTAACATCCGTTATTCTAACTCTGAAATAAAAATATTTTTGAAAGTGTAACAGGGCTGAAGTTACAGGGCTGATGAGTTAGACAATATCCCACTGTAGAGTTACTGAGTTCCGGTAATAAATGCTGATTTGCATTCCTCTCTGGGCCCTTCATCTCATGCCTATCAGCCTGGCTGCAACCATCCCCGTGAGTGCCCAGAGATGCAAACAAGAGCTTAAGAACCAGGTAATTCCGTGTCAGGATCCAGGTGCTTTTTGGGTATTCTTACCTTCTTGCAGTTGTACTTGAAGATCTCATCAGAGAATGTTCTGCAAGTTCTTTGGCTGTGGCTGAACTAAGAATGACTTTTGAGTTCTCATTAGATGACTGCCAAAGTCAAATTGAGTTTCAATCAAGAACTCATTCAGCCAAGATGGAAACACTGGCTGGCTTCTGGAGCTTGGAGGGTGTGAGTTGGTTTTAATTCTTGCACATGGGGTAGGTTCCAGAAGTGGGTGAGCCATGAGCTAGTAACTGCCCAATAGTCAACTCTTCAGAGGGGACATCTTGCCAGAGAAGTGCAAAATCAGACAAGAAACCATCACTGGCACTTGTCTGACCTCCTGCCAAATGCAATGACAGGCAAAATCATTATGATGCCTGATTCAGTACCATGACATGTTCTCATTGGTGTCAGTTCTAAAATTTTGAAATGTTTTGTGGTAAGGGATTAAACCGCTATACTGAGAAAGTAATGTTGCAAATCACTGGAAAATCAAAAAAGAAAATTCTGTGTTTAAAAAAACAGTGATGTTAAGATTGAAGATGCAGGATGCAGCATACGGAGTCCTAAACTGCCAGGATACATGTGGAGATTTCCTAGAATATCAGGGTTCACGCTGCATGGTCTGGACTGTGTCTCACAATATACACAAGAAACGCAGCAGCTCACACAAGAACCTGGTTATTCGGGGCCACCATGGAAACTTAGGACGTGTCTTTTACCATTTATCATTAAAATAGCAACCATGTGAAGCAACACAAGTTCTGACTGGGATCTTCTTCCAATGACAGACAATAGGGAAGCAAGACAGAGGCAAACAAACAACAGCAGACCAGAGGCCACCCAGAATGGCCTCACTACTGTTTCAATAAGGAACACTGCAAAATCTAGTTTTCCTAAAATCCACATCCTTTGATGGCCAGAAGGTAGAGGTCCAGCTATAAAGTAATGATCTTGTCTGGTGCAACTGTAGTCCCAGATACTCAGGAGACTGAGGCAGGAGGATCACTTGGGCTCAGCAGTTCGAGTCCAGCCTGGGCAACATAGCAAGACCCCATCTCTGAAAACAAATAGCTAAATAAAATAATAATCTTGATTTTGATTTTTCAAGGTGAGTTGTCTGATCTTCATCTTTCTCCAAAGGCCATTTTATGTAAAAGTAATAAACAAAGAAATGAACTACTCAGAAGCAAAATTAACAGAAGAATCACAACAGAATTCTGAGAAATACCCTCTTTCCAATATCATGAAATTCACGAAAATAGAACATCAGACCCAAAGGCTCAGAAGGAAGTCACTGATCCTGGAATTGTGTAAAAATCAGGGCCAACTGATCAACATTCAGAGCCCAGTAAACTTGATCTAAAAAGACTGATATTTGAAAGATACTTAAAAATTCAAAATCATCTCCTAGTATCCAACAATCTCAAAGGGCACTCATTCTTGATTGGGTGAATATAATATTGCATTAGTTAAAGCATAAAATACTGTTTATAATTTTGTCTATAAACCATTTGATGTTCAGATAATAATTAACGTTGGGCTCACTTTGGGAATACCTTCCTCTTAAATGTTGCTAATAGCAGAGCTCTCTGGACTGATAGGCCATGTGTTTCTCCCCTTCAAGGGCAGAGGGGATTGTCACACATCAGCCAAATGCATGTTTTCCACTCTTTTTTAAATAAAGTGGGTTACGTCAAGGCTTTTTAAAGTAGCCCATGGGTGTTCTCAATGAGTAGGCACATCCCTGGGCCAGGAGGAATGTGTCATTATTTGGTGGTCCCTCCCTTTGGGGGTGATTCCAGCTTCTCCCACTGCATGGGAGCGACCTGTGCAAGGTGGTGGGTTCATATTTATTAGTGTGTATTTCCTGCACTAATAAATACGAAGACTCAAGGAGCATCCTAGACAGGACTTCTATTTTTTAAGCCTAGCAGGATACTTGGCTAGAACTTGCCCTTCATATATAAGTGAGAAGCTAAACAGCCTCTTATGCTGCTAAGCACGGCAGAAACTGGGCACTGGATAGAATGTTCCCAGAGGTGTGATGGTGCTGATAGTGCAGACTGATCCCAGAAAAGAAACAGCAGAGCCTTGCACAGAGAGGCATGAAGCATCTCATCCCCACCAGGGAGCCCCATGCATAGTGATTAAGTGAGAAGCAAGCACGGCCTGGGTGCCCACCAGATTCATGGAGGGGCAGCTGTGCTGGGAACCACCCTGCCGGGGCCCTGCACATTCCCCAGCTCCTTCTGCAGCCAGGCATCATCCTCCTCCCCCTCCCCCCCTCCTCCAGCAGTTTCCTCTTCACAGTGCCCAGCTCCTGGTGGGCTTCTCACTTGATATTGTTGGCCACTGCCACCGCAGTCTGCAGATCTGGCTGGAATCACCTCCATTCCTTGGCCTCCTTCTGAAAATGCCAGAGCCCACCCCTGTGTCAGACGCCTGCCAGGGCTGGTGCCTGGGCAGAGACCCCAGAGTCCGTGTGTCAGTCACCAAGAAAGAACAGCCAGCAGTGCTTAGTGAGGCCCTGCTTTCACCGTGTCTCACTGCTAGGAAAAGGCACTGGTGGGAATTACACCTTCAGGTTATGAGAGCTTTCCATCCTGACAACAAATGACTGCTCTGATTTTACTTCCTGCTGGCAAGAATTTACAGTTTCAGGGCCCATGTCATGAAAATGTTCCAAGAGAAAGCGGGATAGAGACAGTGATCCAGATCTCCGAGGGGGTAATTTATAGGAAGACTGTGGTGAAGGCTCCCGCCACATCTCTCCTGTATCTGCTCAGTCAGAGTCTTTAGTTGCCTCCCCAAATCTGACTTCTGTTCCTCCAGCTTGATCACATTACCTAGAAACAGACAATTCAGATAGGCCTTGGAAGAGTTGTGAGACTCTTGAGAGAAGGTAAGTCAGGTAGCAAAGCGGCAGCTCTAGATGCCACAGCAGGTGTTCAAATCTATCCATTCTACTCTAAATGCAACTTTTAGCAATTTCAATTTACCCTGCAAAGAGGGGCTGGAAGAAGTAAGTTCCTCCAAGATAGGGAACAGGATGATCTGAAAAATACATGGTGCATATTGATGTTATAGCCTCAGCAGACAGAATGCACAACCAAATAGCAGCATTACAGGAAGAGGCCTCCATGGCCATGCACGCTTGCACACCGAGCCCAGCCTCCCTCGCACTCACACACAGTCGTCCTAAGCATCCTTTATCACTGTGAGATAGAGGCTTTCATATAACAGAGCACATGACTGCTTATTCCTCCTGTGGTTTATAAAGCACTTTCCAGAGTCGTGGGTGTCAATCACAGTTAAGCCTCTGAATCACTGATGAAGCTTTTGAAAAGCACTTACATTCTAGTCCCACACTCCAGGCACATGGAGGCAGAATCTCTAAGGGCAAACGGAACCCAGGGATGTGTGCATTTAACATCTTCCCAGGCAGCTTGTCTGCCTCTCCCTACTTAAGGACACCTGCAGCCCCTCATTCTCCCTGCATCCAATTCTCTCCATATGGCTGAGTCATTCGAGTTTAAATGGATAGTGTCAGTCACCGAGCTGAAATTTCTCAACAGGTCCTCATCCTCTAACCTAGAGCATTAGTTTTCTCTGAAGGATGTGAATCAGAATCACCAGAGAAGGCTTTTTTAAAAAGATGCTTGTGGGCAGGTCTTACCCCAGCAGTTCTAGTTCTAGTGGGCCTGTAAGTCTGCGTCTGGGATCATTCTGCAGAGTAGAAAACACTCCCTAATTTCCTCTTATTTTTCAGTCCATTTCTCTCCCATCAGGATCTTATGGGAAGGAGTGACTGGTCTAGGGCCGGATTCGTGTGTCCCAGGGTCTCTGAGCAAAAAGATATCTGAATAATACTTCAAAATCCTTTTAAAAAGTTTAACAGCTTTTCAAAAAATGGCTTGGGTTATTGTCAGTCTTGGATATATTATGATATAACCACAGGGGTGGGCCTAAATTTTGCTGTGGACATTAATTACACACTGGTTTTCTTGGTGTGTCTGTGCTGACTTTTAAGGATTTAGGGACAATACAACCCCATTCTCAACAGCAAAATATCACAAAAACAAAAACAAACAGAACAGAACTTGTCTTCTTTGACTTTTTTTCTCAATCATGGTGCTGGGTTTGGAAGGATACACTGACGATGATGGCGTCCAGGTTTTCAGTTGTATCCTGAGAACAGCCTGGATGGCACCAACACTGAATGCTGAGGTCCCGCAGTTCTACTGCGTGTCATGTCCAAGGAGAAATGGGGCAGGCGCTGTCAACTCTCACTTGTACCAACTCATCAATATCCGGAAGACACAGTCAATTCTCAGGTTTGTGCACAGAGTTGCCATGCACACCAAATCAGCAAACACTGAACTATCATGAAAAATACAGGTTAATACAGGTTAGGTTCCCGAGATCCTCTGGTCACAACATTCTCATCAACTGAAATGCCATTTGCATTATACAGGTTCATCTGCCAGTATCTCCATAAAACAAGCAAGTCTCATCAGCAGTGGAAATCCATTCTTCCCATTTCCTCCTTCCTAATACTGAGCAAGTATTTTTAAATTCTTCCTCAGCCTCCTGATCTGCAGAATCTTGCCTTGCCTGCAAGGTTAATCTTTCTCACATTTTACAGCCTTTTGACACTTGGGAGCCGACCAGCATTAGCCAAGAAGGATTTAATATTTTCCTGATTTTGGGCGATGTGCACGTAAATGTCTTTGGTTTTCAGTCTCACAATAACGTTGCCCACTGCTTTTTAAAATTGGCTGTCTTCTCATGAATCCATGAATTTGGCTGCTTTTCTATCTTTTCCACAGCTGCATCACACTCTACAGATGTCCCTTTAGCACGTCAGGGCAGCTTTACAAACGTATTGTCAAACATATTGTCAAATACAAACATATTGTCAAACTTCCTCTCCCTTTCTCTCCCTTTCCCTTGTCGATTCAATAACTCACGCTTAACAGCACAGGACCTCATGCCTTCACGAAGCTTCCCTAACACACGTTTTCTCTGCACGTCTCTCCGAGCCTCCCTGTGCTTAGGGACAGTGGACAGCACTGCAGCACTGCAC
Organism: Piliocolobus tephrosceles; assembly: GCF_002776525.5. Classification (NCBI taxonomy): domain Eukaryota; kingdom Metazoa; phylum Chordata; class Mammalia; order Primates; family Cercopithecidae; genus Piliocolobus; species Piliocolobus tephrosceles. Next base: position 16,699,794 of record NC_045449.1, read on the forward strand.
TTGGGGCCATTTTAAACAGCGAAGTCACCAAAACCAAGCAAAAAAATGCTAAAAGTGCAGTACTAAATAGACCACAGAAAAGACACGTGTACAGTATGAGAAGGTAAAGTATTCGTCTGACCTCATGGGGAGCATAAGCACCAGATGACTCAACTTTTTCACTTCTCTGTGCCTGTTCAAAAATGACAAAAATGATGGTGAAAGTGCTCGGTGTGTTGATTTGTGGGTTAAAATGCATTTTAGAAGCTGGGTGCCATGGCCTATGCCTGTAATCTCAGCACTTTGGGAGGCTGAGGCGGGAGGATCACCTGAGGTTGGGAGTTCAAGACCAGCCTGACCAACATGGAGAAACCCCGTTTCTGCTAAAAAAATTCAAAATTAGTTGGGCATGGTGGCACAAGCCTGTAATCCCAGCTACTCAGGAGGCTGAGCAAAACTCTAAAAAAAAAACAAAGAATTTTAGCAAGCAGGTGGATTTCAAAAATGTGAAATCTGTGAATAAGGAGGATCAACTGCATGGGGTGGGGAACTTCTCAGGCAACTGACCAAGCTATTCTTAGTAATGGCTGGTGTGACCTAAATGCTTTGTCCATTAAATCTTTTTTTTTTTTTTTTTTTTTGAGGCGGAGTTTCACTCTGTTGCCCAGGTTGGAGGGCAATGGCGCGATCTCAGCTCACTGCAACCTCTCTGCCTCCTGGGTTCATGTGATTCTCCTGCCTCAGCCTCCTAAGTAGCTGGGCATCCGCCACCACACCTGGCTAATTTTTGTATTTTTAATAGAGACGAGGTTTTACCATATTGGCCAAGTTGGTCTCAAACTCCTGACCTCAGGTGATCCGCCCACCTCGGCCTCCCAAAGTGCTAGGATTACAGGCGTGAGCCACCACACCTGGCCATGTCCATTAAGTCTTTTGTCACAAAAGCAAAGAACATTAGATATGACAATTTGATAAGGCTCATTTGGACAAATCAGGCAATGTTTAATCTCTTTTAAAAATTTCTTTCCCAAGTCAAAGCAAACAATGAGCTCATAAACCACATGATGATGCCTCTTCAGCAACTAAGTGGCCGACATCTGTAAGTTACTTGATATCCTATCATCAATGACACACATGCAGGAATTGTTTTCTTCCTTAGACCAAGAGCACACATTGTTCATCCACTGTGACACCTATCACCCATCTCTATTAGATCTAAGAGACAACACAGAGTCAATACTTGGTGACTGGTAAGGTATTTCTTCTGAATAACCCATTCCCACCCCACAGAATGTCCTTAGGAAGAGTCCCTGTGAACTCTCACACAGTCACAGCTGAAGTGTCCCAACTTGCAGCCTCCAAGCCGATCAGGCTACATAGAGATAGCGGCAGCAGCATGGCTCACACACAGCATATCTAGCACAGACAAGAAATATTTGTGGCCGGGTACAGTGATTCACATCTGTAACCCCAGTGCTTCGGGAGGCTGATTTGGGACAATCACTTGAGCCCAGGAGTTTGAGGCTGTGGTGAGCTATAGTCATACCACTGCACTCCAGCCTGGGCAACAGACTGAGACCCTCTCTCTAAAACAACAACAAAATGAACAACAAACAACAAAGCATTTGCTATTTTTCACAGTCACTTATGTTGCTTATTTTTTTCTTCTGTTACCCAGTTTTAAACTTAGTTTAAGAGATTAATGATTGTTTCTTAGGGGCCATTCTTCCTGGGAGACTACAGCACACTCAAATGAAAGACTCTTCATGAACCCCAGCCAACACACGGTCAAAAACCTTCCCACAGCCACCCACTGCTGCTGGGTGCTTTAGTGTCCTACTCACTCCCATTTCACATTTCACCTAGGCTTGACCCCACTTATTTTTTAGCTCACTGATAAGCTGATTACTGTGTAACGTGACAGCCTGGTGCTGTTCCACCTCATCTTCCAATGCAAACATGGTTTCTTTCATGTCTTTGATCTCTGTATCACTCTCTGATGTTTCTTCTTGAAGCTTTAGGCTGGTTCTGTTTAGCTGTTCTGCTTGGTGATTACATATCTCCTTCAGGTATGAATAATCTTTTTCCACTTAAAATAAAAGGAAAGTTCCCTGGTTGGTTTAACAACAACAAAGTTCGCATGGTGATCAGTCCACTACAAGCCAAAGCCCCATCATGGACACAATATACCCATGTAACAAACCTGTGCATGAATCCCCTCAATCTAAAATAATACATCACAAAAAGCCCCTGGCAAGTCAGCAGCAGGCTCATGGACGCAGTGGCAAAGACACCCTTGGCATGTGCTATTTCTTGCATTATTGGCCTCAGAAACAGCTCAGGCTACGAATAGTCAGAGAAAGATGATGTATGCTTCCAAACTGCTGGATTTTGTGCCCCTTCCTACAAGTCAAAAGGAATCTGCACGCACTTAAATATTCCTCTTTCCTGCAGCTGGGGGAGCAGTGCTTTCCTGGGAGGCACTGGCCCTGCACCAAGAGGGCTTCTTGGTGTGGCCGCCCCACCGCACATCAGCTGTGGAGTGGCGCCCTCTGCTGCTGAGCTGTGAACAACGCCCCTGAAGCCAGGCTGATCTGCAATCTCCTTAGCCATAAGATACTTAGCCATTAAGTTACAATGTTTCTTTAGAGAAATACATTATGAACGTGATAGAGAAACACAGTTGAAGGCACAGAGCACTGAAACGTACACACACCAGAAGGAGAAAAGTGGCACAGTACAGTCGTTTCACCTGTTCAATTTTTGATTGTTAAATATTTTAAATATACAGGAAACTACCAAAAATAATGATAAACAGGTACCCAGACTTAACAATAGTTAAATTTTGCCACACTTGCAAAATATTTTTATTCTAGGAAGAATTTTTTAAGCTTCAATGTTCCCTCCCACCTCCAAGAGTAATAAGCATTATCCTAAAATTGATATGTGGTCATCCCTTGAATGGTTTTTCACTTTCACTATATATGTATGTATCCATGATAATGCATAGTATAATTCTGAGTGTTCTGAATGTTTTACACAATGATGTTATACTATATTGTGCTTTTAGAGTGTACTATATTATGTCGGGTTTGTAACATGGTAACATGCTCTATCCCTCACCATGGTATGCTTATTATGCCCTTGCAGCTTGTTTTTAGCTGTGTTTTCAAAATGTATCCATACTGATACACATCCTGCTAGGTGGCTACTTTAGTTGCTGCATAGTATTCCACTGTCTGCAGAAGAAACTATCAACAGAGTAAACAGACAACTTATAGAATGGGAGAAAATATACAGTTAAGGTATATATTAACAAAGGGAAGCCAGGCAGGTGGCTCTGGACTGTAATCACAGCACTTGGGGGACCGAGGTGAGTGGATCACCTGAGATCAGGAGTTCAAGACCAGCCTGGCCAACATGGTGAAACCCCGTCTCTACTAAAAAATACAAAAAATTGGCCAGGCGCAGTGGCTCATGCCTGTAATTCCAGCACTTTAGGAGACTGAGGCGGGCAGATCACTTGGTCAGGAGATCGAGACCATCCTGGCCAAGATGGTGAAACCGTCTCTATCAAAAATACAAAAATTAGGTGGGCGTGGTGGCGTGTGCCTACAATCCCAGCTACTTGGGAGGCTGAGGCAGGAGAATATCTTGAACCAGTGAGTTAGAAGTTGCAGTGAGCCAAGATTGCACCACTGCACTCCAGCCTGGTGAAAAACTGAGACTCTGTCTTAAAAAACAAAAAATTAGCTAGGTGTGGTGCTGGGCGCCTGTAATCTCAGCTATTCGGGAGGCTGAGGCAGGAGTATTGCTTGAACACTGGAGGTGGAGGTTGCAATGAGCTGAGAGCACGCCATTGCACTTCAGCCTGGGCAACAACAGTGAAACTCCGTCTGAAAAACTGAATAAAAATAAAAAGGAACACGGCGAGAAGATGTAACAATTATAAATTTATATAAACCTAATGACAGGATCCCAAAATATATTTTTAAAAATTGACAGAGCAAAAGGGAGAAACAAATACTCTTACACTGGTATTAGGATATTTCAATACTCCACTTTCAATAGTAGAACAACCAGACAGATCAGTAAGAAAATACAGGACCTGAACAACACTACAAACCAATTGTACACAACAGACATATACAGAACACTCCACTCAACAACAGGAGAATACACATTCCTCTCAAGTGCACATGGTACATTCTCCAGGATAGACCACATGTTAGGCCACAAAACAAACCTTAATACATTTTTAAAAATTAAAATAGGCCGGGCGCGGTGGCTCAAGCCTGTAATCCCAGCACTTTCGGAGGCCGAGACGGGCAGATCACGAGGTCAGGAGATCGAGACCATCCTGGCTAACACAGTGAAACCCCATCTCTACTAAAAAATACAAAAAACTAGCCGGGCGAGGTGGCGGGCGCCAGTAGTCCCAGCTACTCGGGAGGCTGAGACAGGAGAATGGCGTAAACCCAGGAGGCGGAGCTTGCAGTGAGCTGAGATCCAGCCACTGCACTCCAGCCTGGGTGACAGAGCGAGACTCCGTCTCAAAAAAAAAAAAAAAAATTAAAATAATTCAAAGTATATTTTCTGATCACAATGTTATAAAACAAATCAGTAACAGAAGGAGAACTGGAAAATTCACACGTGGAAATTAAAACACACTCTTCTTCAATTGGTCAAAGAAGTGACAAGGAAAATTTGAAAATATCTTGAGACGAAAATGAAAAGGCAACATGCCAAAAGTTATGAGATACAACAAAACAATGTGAAGAGGGAAGTTTATGTAAATGCATACACTGAAAAAGAAGAAACATAACCTGATCATAACCTAATTATATACCTTGAGGAAACAGAAAAAGAAGAGCAAACGAAACCCAAAGCTAGCAGATGGAAATAATGAGATAAATAACATACAGAATGGAAAAACAATAGAGAAAAACAACAAAACCAAAAGCTGGCTCTTTAAAAGATAAACAAAATTGGCAACACGTTAGCTAGACTAATAAAAAGAGAGGACTCAAATTAACAAAATCAGAAATGAAATTCATTAAGAAAAAGAAAACTCAAATTATCAAAATTAGAAATGAAATATACTAAGAAAAAGAGAGAAGACTCAAATTACTAAAATCAGAGGTGAAATTGGAACCAGTATTATTTATTTTATGGAAATAAAAAAGATTGTAAGAGAATACTATGAACAGCAGTATACCAATAAATTTTATAACCTGGATAAAACGGACATATTCCTAGAAACACATAATTTACCAAAACTGCAGAAATAGAAAATTTGGTGGCCGGGCGCAGCAGCTCTAGCCTGTAATCCCAGCACTTTGGGAGGCCGAGACGGGCAGATCACGAGGTCAAGAGATCGAGACCATCCTGGCTAACACGGTGAAACCCCATCTCTCTACTAAAAAAAAAATACAAAAAACTAGCCGGGCGAGGTGGCGGGCGCCTGTAGTCCCAGCTACTCCAGAGGCTGAGGCAGGAGAATGGCATAAACCTGGGAGGCGGAGCTTGCAGTGAGCTGAGATCCGGCCACTGCACTCCAGCCTGGGCGACAGAGCGAGACTCCATCTCAAAAAAAAAAAAAAAGAAAGAAATAGAAAATTTGAATAGACCTACAACTATTGAGCAAGTGAGGAGACTGAATCAGTAATAAGAAACCTACCGGCCGTGTGTGGTGGCTCACACCTTTAATCCCAGCACTTTGGGAGGCTGAGGTGGGCGGATCACCTGAGGTCGGGAGTTCAAAACCAGCCTGACCAACATGGAGAAACCCTGTCTCTACTAAAAATACAAAAATTAGCCTGGTGTGGTGACACATGCCTGTAATCCCAGCTACTCAAGAGGCTGAGGCAGGAGAATCGCTTGAACCTGGGAGGCGGAGGTTGCAGTGAGCTGAGATAGCACCACTGGACTCCAGCCTGGGCAACAAAAGCAAAACTTCGTCAAAAACAAAACAAAACAAACAACCAAAAAAAAAATCTACCAATAACAAGCCCAAGACCAGACTGCTTTACTAGTGAACCCCACCAAAACACTGAAAGAAGAACCAACTCCAATTCTTCTCAAACCCTTACCATAAATCAAAGAGGAGGGAACACTTCCTAATGCATTCTATGAAGTCAGCATTACACTGATACCAAAGCCCAATGAAGACATCACAAAAAAGATAATTACAGACCAATATGCCTTACGTATTTAAATGCAAAAATTCTCAATGAAATATTAGCAAAGTGAACCCAACAGCATATCAAAGAAATTATTCACCATAAGCAACTGGAATTTATTCCCAGAGTGCAAAGATGGTTCAACATACAAAAACAATCAGTAAAATGCATCACATTAAAAAAAATTAAAAGGCCAGGCACGGTGGCTCAAGCCTGCAATCCCAGCACATTAGGAGGCTGAGGCAGGTGGATCACGAGGTCAGGAGATTGAGACCATCCTGGCTAACATGATGAAACCCTATCTCTACTAAAAATACAAGAAATTAGGTGGGTGTGGTGGCAGGCACCTGTAATCCCAGCTACCCGGGAGGCTGAGGCAGGAGAATCACTTGAACCCAGGAGGCAGAGGTTTCAGTGAGCCGAGACTGCACCACTGCACTCCAGCCTGGGCGACACAGTGAGACTCTGTCTCAAAAAAAAAAAAAAAAAAAAAGAAAGAAAGAAAAAACTGTATGATCATCTCAGTTGATGCAGAAAACACAACTTTAAAAAATCCAATACTTTTGGCTGGGCGTGGTGGCTCAAGCCTGTAATCCCAGCACTTTGGGAGGCCGAGACGGGCAGATCACGAGGTCAAGAGATCGAGACCATCCTGGCTAACACGGTGAAACCCCATCTCTACTAAAAATACAAAAAACTAGCCGGGCGAGGTGGCGGGCGCCTGTAGTCCCAGCTACTCCAGAGGCTGAGGCAGGAGAATGGCGTAAACCCGGGAGGCGGAGTTTGCAGTGAGCTGAGATCCGGCCACTGCACTCCAGCCTGGGCGACAGAGCGAGACTCCGTCTCAAAAAAGAAAAAAAAAAAAAAAAAAATCCAATACTTTTCATGATAAAGACACTCAAGAAATTAGGGATAGAAAATAACTTCCCTATCATGATAAAGGCCATATTTGAGAATCCCACAGCTAACAACATTCACAGTGGTGAAAGAATGAAAGCTTTCCCCTAAGATCAGGAACAAGATCAGGATGCACACACGCACCTTCTCTTCAACATAACACTGGGAGTAAATAGCCAGAGCACTTAGGCAAGAAAAAGAAATAAAGGTATAAACATTGGAAAGGAGATCATAAGATTATCTCTGTTCACAGATAACATAATCTTCTATGTAGAAAACACTAACAATTCCATTCAATGGGGAAAAGGACAGTCTCTTCAACAAATTATGCTGGAAAAACTGGATATCCACATCCAAGAGAATGAAGTTGAAGCCTTACCTGACACCACAGACAAAAATTAACTCAAAATGGACTACAGGCTAAAACTATAAACGTTTTAAAAGAAAACACGTGAGAAAATCATCAACTGAATTTGGAAATGATATTTTGGATATGACAACAAAGGCACAGACAATGAAAGGAAAAAATGAGATAAATTGAACATCATGAAAATTAAAACTTTTGTTTTAATTTTAATAGGACCAAAGGATACTACTGAGAGAGTAAAAAGACAAGTCACAGAATGGAAGCAAATATTTGCAAATCATATATTTGCTAAGTGATTGATATCCAGAATACATAAATAACTCCTGAAACTCAACAGTAAGTAGTGTGCAAGATGAAATGAAGGGCTGTAAAAAAACAATACTGAACAGGCAAAGTACTTGAGAACTGTTAGTTGGCTCAAGAAACCTAGAGAGAAGTGGAAGTTCAAAGAATGTGGGTGGTGTCGTGTGTCTGGACTAGACTGCAGGCTTCCTGAGGCCAGGGACTCTGCCATATATATATATATATATATATATATATATATATATACATAGCAGGCTCTCCATCAGCATTTTTTGGGTGGATGGATAGGTGACTAGGATATTCAACTGGAAGGCAGGTTGGAGTCATATTGCAAATCGTGTTCATTGCTAAGTAAGAATATCCAGTATATATTAGTACCCAGAATATATTAATATAAAGAATGCTTATAACAGAATAATGAAAAGACAACCCAAATGTGGACTAAAGATTTCAAGAGACATTTTACCAAAAAAAGACCTATGACTGGACAACAAGCACATGGAAAGATACTCAACATCACTTGTCACTAGGGAACTGCAAATCCAAACCACAGTGGGATACCACCTCACACCCCCTGGGATGGCTAGAATGAGAAAGATGGTCATGACAAGTGTCAGTGAAGATGTGGAGAAACCGGAACCCTCATGAACGAAGTGAATTATAAAATAGTGCAGCTGCTCTGGAAAGCAGTTAGGCAGATTCTTAAAATGCTAAATGTAGAATTGTATGACCCAGTAATTCCACTTCTAGGTATCCATCTACTCAAAAGAAATGACGCATGTCCACCCAAAACTTGACTCCAAGTGTTCGCGGAGACATTATGAATAATTACAGTGACTAAAAAGTAGAAACAACCCAAATGTCCATCCACTGATGACTGGATAAGCCACAATATATCTATAAAATGGAATGTTATTTAGCCACAAAACTGAAGCAAGTACTGATACCTGATACAACATGGACAGCCTTTGAAAACATTATGCCAAGTGAAGCAGCTAGTCACAATACACCACATATGATTCCATCTATGGAAAATGTCCAAAATAGGCAAATCTGCAGAGACAGATAATAGATCAGTGGTAGCCTGGGGCTGGGGAGGAATGAAGATTGACAAGGTTTCTTTGTGGGGTCATCAAAATGTTCTAAAATTAGGGTTAAACTAAAATGAGTTAGGTTGCATAACTCTGTAAATACACTAAAAAACAGACTTGCATACTTTACACAAGTGAACTTTATGGCATGGAAATTACATCTCAATAAAACTGCTTATTCAAGGGGAAGTAAGAAGGGGGAAGTTGGTGGGAAAAAAGACTTTATTGTATCTTTCAA
>NC_045449.1:16708950-16715409 GCF_002776525.5 Piliocolobus tephrosceles
AAAGTCTTTTTTCCCACCAACTTCCCCCTTCTTGCTTGGTTGAGAGATTGAGACCATCCTGGCTAACATGGTGAAACCCAGTCTCTACTAAAAATACAAAAAATTAGCCGGGCGAGGTGGCAGGCACCTCTAGTCCCAGCTACTCGGGAGGCTGAGGCAGGAGAATGGCGTGAACCCGGAAGGCGCAGCTTGCAGTGAACCGAGATTGCACCACTGCAATCCAGCCTGGGCAACAGAGCGAGAGAAAGAGAGAAAGAAAGAAAGAAAGAGAAACAGGAGGAAACGTGATCCTTGTTATAAAGTGGCAAAGAACTTGGATGTATCATGTTCCAATATTTTGTGAAAGGTAGAACTTGCAAGTGATGAAATTGTATATTTTGCTGAGGAGATTTCTAAGCAAAGTGATGAATGAGTGGTGTGGTTTCTCTTTACCACTTATAGTAAAGTGCAACAGAAAAGAGATAAATTAAAATAATACTTAAATAAAAAGGAATCACAGGCCACCTGCAGTGGTTCACTCCTGTAATGTCAGCACTTTGGAAGGCCGAGGAGAGCAGATCACTTGAGGTCAGGAGTTCGAGACCAGCTTAGTGAAACCCTATCTCTACCATTATTGTAAACATACCAAAAATAGCTAGGTGTGGTGGCATGCACCTGTAGTCCCATCTTCTCAGGAGGCTGAGGCATGAGAATCACTCGAACCTGTGAGGTGGAGGCTGCAGTGAGCTGAGATCACTCCACTACACTTCAGCCTGGGTGATGGAGCAAGAGTCTCTCCAAGAAAATAAAAAAGGAAATCACAGCTTGAACATCTGAAAAATCCTCAGCCTAACTATATTGCAAAACATAAGAACATGTTCAGCCAGGCGCGGTGGCTCACGCCTATAATCCTAGCATTTTGGGAGCCCCAGGTGAGTGGATCACCAGAGGTCGGGAGTTCAAGACCAGCCTGACCAACATGGAGAAAGAAACCCCGTCTCTACTGAAAATACAAAATTAGCCAGGCATGGTGGTGCATGCATGTAATCCCAGCTACTCGGGAGGCTGACTCAGGAGAGTCGCTTGAACCCAGGAGGCGGAGGTTGCGGTGAGCCAAGATTGCACCATTGCACTCCAGCCTGGGCAACAAGAGCAAAACTCCATCTCAAAAAAAAAAAGGCCGGCCACGGTGTCTCACGCCTGTAATCCCAGCACTTTTGGAGGCCGAGGTGGGTGGATCACGAAGTCAGGAGATAGAGACCATCCTGGCTATCACGGTGAAATGTCATCTCTACTAAAAATACAAAAAATTAGCCGGGCATGGTGGCAGGTGCCTGTAGTCCCAGCTACTCGGGAGGCTGAGGCAGGAGAATGGCATGAACCGGGGAGGCAGAGCTTGCTGTGAGCGAGATTGCACCACTGTACTCCAGCCTGGGCAACAGAGTGAGACTCCATCGAGAGAGAGAGAGAGAGAGAAAAGGAAAGAAACATGTTCTGAACAGAAAACAAAAGGTGAGGCAGAACAGCCATATGATGGAGATCATGGATGTGACTAATGGATTAATCAGCCATCTCAGGAAAAGCCAAGAAAGGAGATGGATTATATCCACAGAGATAGAGCTAGTTTGAACTAAAGAGGAATTAAAAAGTGGGATGACTTAAAGGAAGACTGTCAAACTCCTTGGATTCCACAGGACAGGACAGTAAAACTGTTAGGCTGCAAACATTTTTTTGAATGCTGTATCATTCAAGAAAAGAGAATGATCATGAAGATGACTCAGTGGTCATCAGGGCTGCACCCTCCCCAGAGACGCAGGGACTCTCCCTTCCCAACTTGAAAAGGGCGGGCCACGGCTTTGGTTTCCTAGGCCAGGCTGCTGCTGCAGAGCATCTTGGTTTTCTCTGGTAAGATTATGATTTTTCAAAGTGGATATTTTATTTATCCTGCTTGAGGTGTATTGGTCTTATCAAATCTTTGGGTTGATATTTTATTGATTCTGGAAAATCAAACATTTTTGAACTATTTTTCTTCAAATGTTATGTTTGTGTCACTTTCTTAACTCCCCAGTGACACCAGTTAAATGCATGTTAGGCTATCTCAATGTATTCCCAAAGTTTCTACCTTCTCTTCTGTGTTTTCATTTGTAGACTGTTTTCTGTATATTTTATTATGACTTTTCTTCAGGTCCATTAATTTTTTCCTTCATTTAAATAAAATCTGAAATCACTTCCATTCAATAATTGAAAATGGAACAATTTCAGTTTTAAAGTTTTCAGTTGTAAAAATTATACTCTATTCATTTTCAAGTTTTTATGTTACTCAATTTTTTAAGTAACCAGTTTCATGATCAAATTTTACTATGTTGGCTTTTCTTTTTCTTTTTTTAAAAGAATTATTTTACTTTAAGTTATGGGATGCCTGTGCAGAACATGCAGGTTTGTTACATAGGTATACATGTGCCGTGATGGTTTGCTGCACCTATCAACCCGTCATCTAGGTTTTAAGCTCTGCGTGCATTAGGTGTTTGTCCTAATGCTCTCCCCTCCCTTCCCCACCACGCCCCATCCCCGACCCCAGCAGGACCTGGTATGTGGTGTTCCCCTCCCTGTGTCCATGTGGCTTTTATTTCTTAGAACAAAATCATACTTGCTTAATCATCTAAGCTTAAAGATCTAAAATGTGAACACTTTGAGAATATTTCTGTTGTCAATTATTTCTCTTGATTTTCCTTGTAGTATCTTGTCTTGTGTGCCTTTTTATCTTTATGTGCTAGAAATTGTATTTGATAACTATATTCCTGGGTCTTTGAATCATACAAATGACAATGACTTAGGTCCCTGAAAATGTGATTATCAGTTTGCTTTTTGAGCTATTAGAAGAATAATAAATTACATAAACACATTATATGTGAAAGAGAAAATATCAGTTCTCATAAAATATAGGACTTTCACTGAATATTTTAATAAACTCATCAAATTTTGATACTTTTATGCTAGTGCTATTGTTTAGAGTTGACATATAAAAATAATATTCAAAACTTTTAAGAATTTAAAACATTTTATTCAGTGTCAACAATTATAACTTTTTGGTTTGAAAAGTAATCTTTATAGAAATATAAATAGAGTTTGAATAACATCTGAATAAAAATGTATTTGTACTAAGGTATTTTGCATTAGATATTGAAGAATACTTTGATAATACATTTTTTATGTACTCTGCACAATGGAGTTAAGAAAGATGAACTTCTTTTGGTTATAGGTTGAGTCACTTTGACCTTGTCCCCATTCTAAGAATGGACTTCCTTAATTTTGAAGATGTTCTACATACATCACATAGGTCAGGATTTATCAATATAGTGATCGTGCTAATTTAAGTTCCAAGTAAAAGAAAATCCAGCTTAAACTTGCCAAAAAAGAGAGGGTATGATTTACTAACAAAAGTCAAAGTATAGGTTTCAGGACTAGTGTATTTCAGTGTATTAATAAAATCATAATACCTGGTTTGTTTCTATTAAGTCACACTTGTTTTCTTGTTTTCATATCATTTCTCTTGCAAAGTTATCAAAGTGCTCCCCAAAAGGCACTAGGTATTTACTTTCTAGTCTACCTACAATGAAAAGGAAAACATGTCAGTTTCTTAAGCTCTCTCAAAACATCAACAGATGGTAGCCAGGCACAGTGGCTCACACCTGTAATCCCAGCACTCTGGGAAGCCAGGGTGGGCAGATCACCTGAGGTCAAGAGTTCGAGACCAGCCTGGCTAATATGGCAAAACCCCGTCTCTACTAAAAATACAAAAAAAAAAAATTAACCGGGCGTGGTGGCATGCGCCTGTAATCCCAGCACTTTGGGAGGCCAAGGCCAGCGAATCACGAGGTCAGGAGATCGAGACCATCCTGGCTAAGGAAACCCCGTCTCTACTAAAAAAATATAAATTAGCCAGGTGTGGTGGCGGGCTTCTTCAGTCCCAGCTACTCGGGGAAGTTGAGGCAGCAGAATGGCGTGAACCTGGGAGGTGGGGCTTGCAGTGAACCTACTGAACTCCAGCCTTGGCGACAGAGGGAGACTCCCTCTCAAAACAAAAAACAGGAGCACATTTGGGTTTGTCAAGCCTGAAGTTGAAAAAAATTAAGTAGAAAACAGGTCTAGCCAAGCTGAAATGTTCCTAGTGTAAAAAAATAATAGGATGAAAATCTCCTGATATCTCAATGGGAAAGCATGAAGAGATGACAGGAAATAGGATTCAGAGCTTTGCAACATTAAGTGTTAGCATTAGGAATGTTCTTAGAAGAAAAACATTGGAAAATAAAAAGAAGGTCGTTAGAGTTATAACTTCGTGTTAAATTAAGGAGATGGAGGAAGAAAAAGAATATATCAACTAGAAGAGCAAAAGTTGAAAATATGTAACTCATGAGAACATTTCAACTTTTTTTTTTTTTTTTTTTGAGACGGAGTCTCGCTCTGTCGCCTGGGCTGGAGTGCAGTGGCTGGATCTCAGCTCACTGCAAGCTCCGCCTCCCGGGTTTACGCCATTCTCCTGCCTCAGCCTCCCGAGTAGCTGGGACTACAGGTGTCCACCACCGCGCCCGGCTAGTTTTTTGTATTTTGTTAGTAGAGACGGGGTTTCACCATGTTAGCCAGGATGGTCTCGATCTCCTGACCTCGTGATCCGCCCGTCTCGGACTCCCAGAGTGCTGGGATTACAGGCTTGAGCCACCGCGCTCGGCCCATTTTAACTTTAACTGAGGAATGTTCAGTGAAACAACAGAGCTCTCCCCGCATTTTCTCCCTGTCTCGGTGGTCTTTTCCACTATCTTCTTCCCCTTGCCCTCTCCCCACTGTAGTTTTTTTTTTTTTTTTTCCGCGGAGGGGGTGTCCCCCCTCATCCAGGCTGGAGTGCAAAGCTGCGGTCTCAGCTCACTGCAACCTCCGCCTCCCGGGTTCAAGCGATTCTCCTGCCTCAACCTCTGGAGTAGCTAGGACTACAGGTGCATGCCATCATGCCCGGCTAATTTTTGTATTTTTAGTATACACTGTTTCAGTATATTGGCCAGGCAGATCTCGAACTCTTGACTTTGTGATCTGCCCGCCTCAGACTCCCAAAGTGCTGGGATTACAGGCGTGAGCCACAGCGCCCGGCCTTGTCCTCACCGTCTTCTTTCCCACCCTTTCTCCCTCTCCTCACCCTTTTCTTCCACTGTCTTCTCTACCACCCTGTCTTCTCCCTGCATTTTCTCCCCACTGTCTTCTTCCCCTCCTCCCAGCTCGCACTTTCCAAGGTCTTTCCCACCCTCTCCGTCCTCTCCTCCCCCTCTCCCTGCAGTCTTCTGAGCCCCACTGACTTCCAGCCGCAGCCAACACTTCAGTTCTGAGGTGGCGGCGGGGGCGGGGGCGGGGGCAGCCGCGGTGGCACAGCAGCGACTCTACGGGGTCTCCAGCTGGCTGCTGGGGCGGAGCTCGGGGGCCCAGCTCAGGGGCTGCCTGGGCGCAGGGACACAGGCGCGCGCATGCGTGGAGGGCTTCTAAGTGAAAGGCAGTGGGAGAGCGCAGAGAAGGGAGTGGGCGAGAAGACGATAGTATCGGGGAGAAGGCGGTGGGGAGAGGAAGCGGGGAGAAGAGGGTGCGGGGAGAGAAAAGTGCGGCAGGAAGTCGCTGCTGCGGGGGGGAGGGGAAAAACGGTGGAGAGTAAGAGGCTGGGAAAGAAGACGATGGCAAGAGGGAGAGAAGGTGGGAAGAAGTTTGTGACAGACGTTGCTGCGAGACGGTGGGAGGACACGGGAAGGAAACGGTGTGGGGGAATAAAACAGGTGGGTAGAAAACAGTTGTGGGGAAGGCGCCTGGAGAAGACGGTGAAGGGAGAAGACGGCGTGGGGAGAAGACAGTGGGGAGAGGAAGAGAGAAGATGGGGGTGAGGGGAGAGAAAAGCGCCGAAGGAAGACGCTGCTGCGAGAAGAAGGTGGGGAGATGGAGGCCACAAGAAGATGGCGGAGAATAAGAGGCTGGGAAAGAAGAGGATGGGGAGAGGAGAAGATGGTGGGAAGAGACCGCGGCAGACAGACGCTGCTGCGAGGAGGTGGGAAGACGGGAAGAAAACGGTGCGGGGTGAGGAAGAAAACGGTTGCGGTAATAGGCCGGGAGAAGACGGTGGAGGGGCGGGGAGAAGAGGGAGCGGCGGAAGACGCTGCTGCGGGAATAGGCGGGAAGGTGGAGAGGGGAAGCGAGCGGGTGGAGGGTCGGGGAGGCCGTGGGGAGAGGGAGGTGGGAGGAAAAGGTGCCGCCACTGGAACCGGTGCTGCGAGGAGGCGGAGAGACTGAGAGGAAGAAAACGGTGGGGAGGGGAGAAAAACTGTGCGGGGGAGAAGAAGATGCGGGAAGACCGCGGTGGGGAAGAAGGAGGGGAGAAGACGTTGAGGAGAGGGAGAGGGGAGAAAAAGAAAAGAAGACGGGGAAGGGAGAGGGGGGAAAGGAGCAGGGTGGAGA
>NC_045449.1:16715509-16747620 GCF_002776525.5 Piliocolobus tephrosceles
GGGTGGGGGGAAAGAAGAAGGGAGGGGAAAGTGGCGAAGACGACGTTGGGGAAAGAGACAGAGAGGGGAAAAAGATCGGTGGGAGAGAAGAGGATGAAGCAGGGAACGAGGTGGGGAGAGGGGAAGAAAAAGGCAGGAAGACGGGCTGAGAGAGAAGACAGTGCTGGGAGAAGAGGGGAGGGCGGAGGGAGGGAGCGGGGAAAGACGGTGGGAGAAGGTGGTGGGGAAGAAGAAGGCAGTGTGGGAGAAGAGTTGGGGGGGAAAGAAACAACAGTGATACTGATGTTTAAACGTCGTCGTCTTGGAGCTAAAGAATCAAATGTTGCTTTAGAGTCTAGGCCTAACTTTGTTCAATAAATTCCCACTTCCATATGTTTTGCGATTGCAGTGTGATTCATTTTTAGTACTTAGATCCAGAGCAGTCTCTGATTGTTAGTGACGGTGCTATCAGATTGCATGCTGTTCACCAGCTGTAAACGAAAAGATCGCATTTCCTTGAAGCGCACTTTGATATGTAATTCAAAGACTTTTCCAAGAGGCTCATTGGGGAAAAAATAGAGGTGTGTAGCTTTGGCATTGAACATGGAGTCTCTGATTTTAGATTGCATTTGTTTCCCCAAATCTTTAAGAATGTGGCAGAAACATGATTGTGAATACGGCATTCATTTTGTAGGGCAGTGCATGTTATTTTAACAAAGATGGGGTAAACTGATAAGCCGATAAGAAAATGTAATTAATTCAATTAATTCACTCAAACAAATTTAGGTTTCCTTAATATAAAAAACCCAAAAACAATTAAATTGCCTTAGTCTTTTAATGTAACTTCATGGTTAGAGTCAAGAAAATTTGTAAATGCAATCCTGTAATGTTGAGTTAACGCCTATATAAAATACATATTAAACCTAAATGTTGCTTTTTTATTTGGCGTTATAGAACTTCATAGAAGTTTATGTGTATTAACACAGGTGAACTTGGCATAAACTAATTGGTTAATGATAACTATTATTGCTTGTAAAAAAAAGCAGTTAAATATAAAGGATTTATATTACCCTACATTTTAAAAAAATATTTTCTTTTGCATTCTAGTTTAAAATCCTGGAGTACTTACTGATCTTATTTCCCCATGAAAAGGCTTCAGCTAACTATATTGTATTTCCAAGCAAATGTCTGTAGCAGAACATCAAGTGCAGAAATTAAGCAAAATCTGTATTTTAGGACAGTTGCAGTGGCTTGCACCTGTAATCCCAGCTCTTTGGGAGGCCAAGGTAGGTGGATGGCTTGAACTCAGGAATCCCAGACCAGCATGGGCAACATGGTGAAACCCTGCCTATAGAAAAATAAACAAAAAATTAGCCGGGCATGGTGGTGCACGTCTTGTATTTTATTCGATCAAATTGAAGGCTTCATTTTTACTTGGAAAACAAAATGATTTAATGTACTCGTACAGAAAATAATTAACCTCATGCCCAAAAGGGGTTCACTTACAGCACACGTTCATTCACACTGTCAGACAGTGGGTTAAATGTATCTGAGCACCGCCTATGAGTCAGGAACACAAGTCAGTATCTGCACTGAGTATTACCCAAGTTTTCCCATCTGTTATATAGAGTTATATACAGTAGCATAGATAATTTCATAGAGTTCATCTCTTTAATTTGTTGTGGAACACTAACATGACCTCCTATATGATTATCAATGCTACTCTTAAACAGATGTTATCATCTGGATATTTACTAGACTTGAATGACTTACTGCAGATATGTCAACCATATCTAACGTGTACTATACTAACTGTAATAAATTGAATTAAGTTTCACGTGGTTTTGGTTTTAAATAAGCTCTTGGAAATCAGGTGGTTTGTGTTTTGTTTTCATCTTATTGTACTATGAAGTAAAGTGGATGAAGATTCTGGAAGCACAACTGCACCACCACCCAGTGAAAAGGTCCATTGTTCCCTCCGTGTAAGCTGTGGGTATTTAACACACCATCAGGTATAGGCAACCTTTGCAACATTAAAACAGGAGGTTGCAATTTGAGTCATTCTTAGTCACTGACAGTCTCTATGTGCAAATTTAACAGCATGGCCACCCTATATACACATAGGACAGTGTTCAGATTGGCTTTTTAAAACAAATTATATCCTTTAGCCAAAAAAAAAAAAAAAAAACGCATGGTAATAACTGCAAGTCACCATGCTTTCTTAAGAAGGAGAGTATCTGAAAAAGATACATGAAAACAAACTACATTTGTCTTTTTA
Organism: Piliocolobus tephrosceles; assembly: GCF_002776525.5. Classification (NCBI taxonomy): domain Eukaryota; kingdom Metazoa; phylum Chordata; class Mammalia; order Primates; family Cercopithecidae; genus Piliocolobus; species Piliocolobus tephrosceles. Next base: position 16,717,767 of record NC_045449.1, read on the forward strand.
AAAGCATTCTATGTTACTGTGGAAGCAACGTCACAGAAAAAAATGGTTAGAAAACATCTGAATCAGCATGAAATAAAATATTTTGAGAGTTATTGAACACTGTTCATTTTCATGAAAATAGGACAAGGTTATTTAGCCACAGGTATTTCTGTGATTGTGATACATTAGCAGAATTAGCTGTGTTCTGCGATGCTCGAACTTGCTCTGTGTGTGAAATGGCCTACTATTAATACAAGGAAATTTGTTGTGAAACGTACTGTAGAATTAAGTTCAAAATCTATCTCTGCTTAAATCACTTAATTTTGTTAAATAAAACTTGGTTTCCAACATTTTTTTTCTCCAGAAATACTCAATTTCCTGTTTTCCGATCATTGATCAGATGGTTACAGATGCGTGAAAGATACATGATTTTTTAAAACGAGATGTTATTTAAAACATCAGTGTTCAGTGCTTGCATTTGCAAAGAACATAAATATTAGATGATACTGAGAACATTACTTAATAATCAGCCAAGATAAAATGTTCTGATTCTGAAATAAATGGAGAGGGTTAGCATGAAATTATTATTATTATTATTATTATTAATTTTTTTTTTTTTTTTGAGACAAGAGTCTCACTCTGTTGCCCAGGCTGGAGTGTGGTGGCACGATCTTGGCTCACTGCAAGCTCCGCCTTCCGGGTTCATGCCATTCACCTGCCTCAGCCTCCAGAGTAGCTGGGACTACAGGCACCCGCCACCGCGCCCAGCTTATTTTTTTTTTTTTTTAGTAGAGACGGGGTTTCACCGTGGTCTTGATCTCCCGACCTTGTGATCCGCCTGCCTCGGCCTCCCAAAGTGCTGGGATTATAGGTGTGAGCCTCCGCGCCTGGCCAAAATTATTTTACTTACATTTGTTACCAAATCACTGAATTCAAAAGTAGAATTGCTGAAGTCACTGGAGTTTGATACTTCAGGATTGATGGTTTTGGTTGAATTATTTAAAAAATCAAATAAAACTATAACTATATGGTATAAACAAACATGTTCATTTGTTTCAATATAAGTTAAATATATGTCCATACAGTATTCTTAGGTCAAATAGTCAGTTGAATGGTTAACAATACTACTTCCCAGTCAATTGCTTTGTCATTGTTAAGATAAATCTTCAAAGAGTTTGAATGTACTTTAAAATAAGATTTGACTTGTAACTTACGTAAGTGTGAATTTGATAGCTATAATTTGATTTGTCGTAAACAAATCTGATTATAGAAAATTATTTCAATATGTCAAATTAGTTCCATGGCACCCGGCGGTTATGTAACTGTTAGTACCTGTGGGGAGGGACCTTTTGTTTCTTAATTCTCAAGCCCATAAGCAATCATTGACGATACTCAATTCTGATTCCTTTTCTTGGGGCCACATACAATTTAATCCCTGTCTCTATTTCTAGAAAAATCTATAAAAACTTCCTATCCTGAGAGAGTCTTTTGCCAGACAATATAATAGTTTTTCAGGGATGCAACTGCTTGGATAGGTATTTTCAGTTTGGAGTTGTAAAATCATGTTCTATCATCTCAACTATTCCATATACCAGTAGTTTTTTTGGGACTGTGACATAACAATTTATTTTTCATTTTATTCACTTGGAAAAAAATCAAGTAATAACTATGCTGTTGACTTAGGAATCAGAGGTATTTGCTGTTTGATACAGAGTGGGAACACTGCAATTCAAGAAAATGATGACATTCTTCTAGACTGAAAAATGCATGTGTCCTTGACCAAATAACAACTCTCTTTCTTGTACAGATTGCCCAGACACTCAGAAACTGCCTATTCAGAACATGGCATATCATAGAGATGAGTTTTTAACAATTTTATTTGCCTATGTTTTCTGATTGTTCTATTTCACTGTGAACTCTCAGTACCAACGATTAATAACATAATTTGGAGGCTGGGGTTTACAACTGATTGATGACAACAGTTACAGATTTCTTTATTCCTTCTCCACTCCATTCTATGCTGTGACAAAAAATAAGACATTTATAAATAGAAACATTTTATTTGCAGTATAGCATACATTCAAATTAGGTACTTGCATAGACATTTTGACAAATATTGCCATTTCTCTTTTAACACATAGATCCTTAGTAAGCACTGCTTTGTAACACCAGTTTAAAATAGTTCCTTTCATCTAACCATTTACAACATAAAAGTTTCAAGAATGGCACAAAGAAAAAATTATTTGTCAAAATTATTATTAGACATAATCAAGAACATTTTTATAAGATAACTTTGTGAGGTCGACAACAAAACATCACAAGTGAGAAAATTTCAAATATCGTCTTTTATGATGAATAAATGTCAGACTTAGGCTTCCGATAAAGACAGACTAGGTACCCTGGAATAATTTAAATTAGTTTTTGTATGTAAAATAACATTTTAAAACAAATCAGATCCAGGCACGGTGGCTCACGTCTATAGTCCCAGCACTTTGGGAGGCCGAGGCGGGTGGATCACTGAGGTCAGGAGGTCGAGACCAGCCTGGCTAATATGGCGAAACCCTGTCTCTACTAAAAATACAAAAATTAGTAGTGGCATGCTCCTGCAGTCACAGCTACTTGGGAAGCTGAGGCAGGAGAATCCCTTGATTCTCGGAGGCGGAGGTTGCAGTGAGCCGAGATTGTGCCCCTGCACTCCAGCCTGGGTGACAGCAAGACTCCATCACAAATAAATAAATACATAAATAAATAAATATCGGAGGTAATAATTTAATTTTTTTAACACTAAATTAATGCACAGCCAAGAATTGTCAGGCTGAGATTTGGAGAGAAACAGCATCTAGAGAAATAAGAGCTGCTTTGCCCTGGAGCCATTTGTTACTTCAGATGGGATATCTACCAGGTTGTGTTAAACCTCTGCTAGTCTTGCAGAGGCCTCGGGTTTGGTCATGGATATTAAAGGCTGCTGGTGCATTAAAGCAGTGAGAAGGAACTAGAATTCACCCAGTCACCACAGCAGGCTGGCTGCTCTCCACCTGAGTGCCCCGAAAAGGTTCCAACTCCAAATTTTTATGAAAGTAATTCAGGACTTGACTGTCCTTATCCTTCTGGCATGAGCCAATAGCAATCATTTGAGAAAGAAAACATTATCTGGGCCTCTAAAGACGGCCAAAACCAGTTGTTCACCCACTATCTTTTGTACATTTGCTCAAAGATACGAGGGTCAATGAAGAAAAAAGACACTGTGAGAAGGAATAAACAGACGCCAAGGAGGAAAAAAAATGTCTCAAAGCAACTAGAATTATTATATTCAAAGACATGAAGTCAAGCTTGGAAATTTCAAGAAGAAAGTGGAAACTATAAAAGTGACAGATTAGGGTAAAAAAACAAAAATTCTAAGACTAAAATGTGAGGAAGAAAAAGGTGACTCAATAGATGAGTTTAACAGCAAATGAGACAACTGAATAAAGAAGCAGTGGATTATAATTGATATCATAAGAAACTAACCAGAAAAATATGCATGTTTATACATACATTCATAAAGATATGGATACAAGAGTTTTAAGAGTCACTGAGGATATTTAATAATAAAATCTAATATACACTGAAGAAAAGAGAGGAAAATAAGAATGGGACAGAAAAATATTTAAAGACCCAATTGCTGAGAATTTTCTAAAGTTAATGAAATATAATAACCTGCAATTTCAGAAAGACAAACTCCTGGTAATGAAGCTGCAGGAAACCAAGAAGTAGAAATTAGTAGAGCTTCGCTGTGATATAAGATACTAATCGCTAGTCAAAAAATTCCCTACACAACAAAAGTATCTTTTAAAAACAAAGATAACATTAAAACATGTTCAGATGCGTAAAAACTGACGTAATTTTTTTTTATCAGCAGATAGATCCTAAATGAAATTCTAAAGCGTGTTTATTGAGAAGAAAAAGCAAAATGATCACAAATAAATGTTTTCAAGGATTCAGGGATGAATGGAGAGCAGCAGAAGTGGCAGATATCTTGACAATACACAAATGGACTGAAACAGCAACACCTTGGGGATATTAAATACACAGCACAGACCCAATTCACACACAAGTACAAGTACATGTGAGAAGGGATCACAGGGCTGGGCACAGTGGCTCATGCCTGCAATCCCAGCACTTTGGGAGGCCGAGACGGGCAGATGATGAGGTCAGGAATTCAACACAAGCCTAGCCAACATAGTGAAAGCCTGTCTCTACTAAAAATACAAAAATTAGCTGGGCGTGGTGGTGGGCGCCTCTAGTCCCAGCTGCTTGGGAGGAAGCTGAGGCGGGAGAATCACTTGAACCCAGGAGGCAGAGGTTGCAGTGAGCCAAGATCAAGCCACTTGCACTCCAGCCTGGGTGACACAGTGAGACTGCTTCAAAAATAAAAAAAAAAAAAAGAAGGGATAAGGTCCTTCCTTGCATTTTCCAGAATAATGGTAAAAGTATTAATAACTATTAAATTTTGATAAGTCAAAAAATATATTGTAATTTCTAGTAAATTTGTAACAAGAGAGTAAGAGTGTATAAATTCCAAACCAAAGGGAATAAAATGAATGTTTAAGAAAATCTACATTCATCAAAAGAAGGCAAGAAATGCCGAGAAAAGGGAACAAAAAGCACCTGAGAAAGTGGTAGGAGATTGCACAGCGACTACTATTGAGGGTAAATTGTGATTGGGGAAATGGCAGATGGGAAATTCTAGACTGTTGAGGAAACTTGATCTGGATATTGAATTTATAGATGTATATTTCATGATGATTTTGACCTGGGTATTAAATTTATAGTTGATTGTTTCATTTAAGCAGTGTATTCATATTTTTTGCGTATGATTACAGTCTAAATTTAAATTAAGAGTGAAAGTTCACCTTGCTGACTTGGGGGAGTCCATGTTTTTTGTTCTCATTTCCAAGGCATTGTGTTATTTTACAAGTTAGGGTAAGCTTAGCGGATGGATGCAGTAGAAATATGAAGATGTTAGGAAATGGATGTGCTCTGAAAATAGGGAAGGACAGAAATTCATGAAAGGCAAATAACATGAGTAGCACAAGGTGGAATACTATACCTTCTAGCAGAAAAAAGCAAATTCTTATTTACATTAAGACAACTAGACATTTCCTTTCAGAACTTAAACCCATAGTTCCCAAGGGACAAATATTGTGTTTCTATCATTTCTTTCTTTACATTTTTGGATAAATGTGATCCTTGGTAGCCCTTGACGATATAAACAAAATTTGAAAGAGTTGTTAAAGGTACATCTCTGCATGATATTTCCAAATTCAGAGGTAAAGGGGAAAAAAATAGGATCGATAATGTAAGTAAGGTTCTTCTAGTCAAACATGACACAAATTTTAAAAGAGAGATAAATACACATTTTTATTAATTTAGTAATGTTCTCTGTATTGAGTTTATGGTTAGTTTTCAATTTTCTGTCAACTTGAATCTTTCTGGACAGCAAGTATGTAGTCTTGAAAATGGAATACAAATTACAGTACAAAAGAATAAAGACAAGTTTTCAAAATTTTTGGCATCAGGAACTCTTTAAAATCTTAAAAATTATTGGGGGCCACGAAGTCATTTGATTTATCTGCATTATATGTTTAGGTATTTACCGTATTAAAATTGAGTCTGATAACTTGAAAGAAGTATATGAGTTGATTCAAAGCAATGATGACAAACTCATTATGTGTTAACATAAGTAACACATTTGCATGAAAAATTAAACAAAATTTAATGTGAAGAGTGATATTAGTTTTATTAAGCTCCTTAATATCTGATTTAATAGATTGTAGCTGGATTATCATATTTAACTCCACATATAATCTGTTAAAATATGTTATTGAGTTTAAACAAGTGTATGGAAAAAGTCTGGTCTGACAGAAAAATAGTTAGAAGGAGAAGTATTTTAATAACCTTTTCAGGTAATGGGGGACAATCTTTTGATACTACACTGAAAATTTTAAAGGGGTAGTTTCTTAAAAGTTAGCTGTAATGTGGAATCTGGAAACTTAAATATGAAAACTCCTAAAACTCTTTAAGATTTTAAAAAGATTAATTTTACTCTAAAATCTGTTGTTCTATCTTACACTTATAATTTTTACCCATGCCCAATTTGATAATATCATTCATTAGACATTGTTTCACGGAGTTAAGCACATCTTTTAAATGTTGGCACATTTCATTATACAATGTAAAATAAACAACAGCTTTGTTAAATCATGGTCACCCTAACCAGAAAGATCTTTAGGTGTTTGGACAGCAGTCTGGCTCAAATAGTTGATAAAAGTTTTTGAAAATTCTTTTTTTTAATTCAGATTTTAAATTTTATCACTGACATACAGGATATTGTCAGTTTTTCTTGAAGTGAGAAGCTCACTGTTTTTCACTTTTATTCAGTCTTTACCATCCAGTAAATGTCACTTCCATTCTTCCATAAGAAATCTGGAATCCTCTGGGACTACTTTCTTTCTCTCATACGCCAAACCATTTTATCAGTAGATAGTGTTGTGATTCTTTTAAAACATATTGTGAATCCTGCCAGGCGCGGTGGCTCACGCCTGTAATCCCAGTACTTTGTGGGGCCGAGGCGGGCGGATCACAAAGTCAGGAAATCGAGACCATCCTGGCTAACACGGTGAAACCCCGTCCCTACTAAAAATACAAAAAAATTAGACGGGAGCGGTGGCGGGCGCCTGTTGTGGCAGCTACTGGGGAGGCTGAGGCAGCAGAATGGCGTGAACCCAGGAGGAGGAGCTTGCAGTGAACCGAGATTGTGCCACTGCTCTCCAGCCTGAGCAACAGAGGAAACTCCGTCTCAAAACAACAAACAAACAAACAAAAACATATTGTGAATCCAAGCATCTCTTACCGGTCTACTGCTACCACCCCTGCCCATCTATCATCTCAGGTCTCGATTAGTAGCCTGTCCTTCTAGATGCTTTTTATTCCTTCTATTGTTCCTTTTGTCTTTCCATGAAGCCACCTAGCTGATTTTTCGAAAATATTTAAAATGTCACCCTTTGGCTCTTTGGCTCAAATTCTTTGAACAAGGGCAGAACTCATCTTTTTTCAAAAAAATTTAACTTTTAAGGTCAGGGTACATATGCAGGTTTGTTACGTGGGTACACTTGTATCATGGGGGTTTGTTGTATAGATTCTTTCATCATCCAGGTATTAAGCCTAGTACCCACTAGTTTTTTTTTTTTCCTGCTCTTCTCCCTCCTTCCACCTCTCCACCCTTCGAAAGGCCCCAGTGTTTGTCATTCCCCTCTATGTGTCCATGTGTTCTCATCATTTAGCTCACACTTATAAGCTTGCTAAGGATAATGGCCTCCAGTTCCATCCCTGTCCCTGCAAAGGACATGATCTCGTTCTTTTTTATGGCTGCATAGGACCCCATGATGTATATATACCACATTTTTTTAATCCAGTCTATCATTGATGGGCATTTGGGTTGATTCCATGTCTTTGCTATTGTGACTAGTGCTGGAAAGAACATACACATGCATGTGTCTTCATAATTAAATGATTTATATTCCTTTGGGTATATACCCAGTAATGGGATTGCTTCATTGAATGGTATTTCTGTCTTGGGTCTTTGAGGAATCACCACTGTCTTCCACGATGGCTGAATTAATTTCCACTCCCACCAACAGTGCGTAAGTGTTCCTTTTTCCTCCACAACGCTGCCAGCATCTGTTATTTTTTGACTTTTTAGTAATAGCCATTCTGATTAGTGTGAGAGGTAGCATCTCATTATGGTTTTGATTTGCATTTCTCTAATGATCAGTGATGTTTTCCAAAAGAAAACTAATTTTTCTTGCACTGTTGAGCTGATTACCATCAGTTCCAAACCTCCTCCCTTTACCCTGCTTGCTGGCTTTGCCTTGTCTGCGGCACAGTGTGAAACTTCATCTGCAGCATCTGCTAGAGGGACACTGGAGAAGGTTGGGGCTCTTTCTAGTTCTGAGTGCTCCTCTTACCTTGCTCTTGTAGGGGACAGCAGCCAACAGTGGCCAATCACCTCTCTGGGGACAGAGCAGGTCACAGGCAGCACCTAGGGGAGCAGCTTCCCAGTGTTTTGTCAGTGTAGAAACTCAGCAAAATTCTTTGTTGTCAAGCAGGCCACATCCTCACCCTCTCCAAGGAGGTCTAGCACTCAGCTCTGGTGTTTGTGGGAAATTCTTCCAGATTTGTTTCTTCCTGCAGTGCTTGCCTGAAGCCCCGGAGAGTGCAGTGGCAGCTCCCTGAATTTACTGTCCCTATTTTGTGTGTGTGTTTGCTTGGCCTTTCACAAGCTTGTCCAACGCACAACCCAGGGCTGGTTTGAATGAGGCCCAAAACAAACTTGTAAACTTTCTTAAAACACTATGAGCTTTTTGGCTGGGTGCCAGTGGTTCACGCCTGTAATCCCAGCACTTTGGGTGGCCGAGGCAGGCAGATCACCTGAGTTCAGGAGTTCAAGACCAGCCTGGCCAACATGGTGAAAACCTGTCTCTCTCTACTAAAAGTACAAAAATTAGCCAGGTGTGGTGGCACATGCCTGTAATCCCACCTACTCAGGAGGCTGAGGCACAAGAATCGATTGAGTCTGGAGGCAGAGTTGCAGTCAGCAGATTTCATGCCACTACACTCCAGCCTGGGTGACAGAGTAAGACTCTGTCTCAAAAAACAAAACAAGGTTGGGTACAGTGGCTCATGCCTGTAATCCCAGAACTTTGGAAGGCTGAGCCGGGCAGATCACGAGGTCAAGAGATCAAAACCATCCTGGCCAACATGGTGAAACCTCGTCTTTAATAAAAAGACAAAAATTAACTGGGCGTGTGACTGTAGTTCGAGCTACTCAAGAGGCTGAGGCAGGAGAATCCCTTAAACCCAGGAAGCGGAGGTTGCAGTGAGTTGAGATGGTGCCATCGCACTCTAGTCTGGCAACAGGGCAAGACTCCATCTCAAAAAAAAAAAAAAAAAACAGAACAACAAGAACAACAAAAACCCAAAACAAACAAAAAAACACTATGAGGTTTTCCTGTGACTTTTTTTTTTTTTTTTAGCTTATTAGCCATCATTAGTGTTCATGTATTTTATGTGTGGCCTGAGACAATTCTTCCAATGTGGCCCAGGGAAGCCAAAAGATTGGACACCCCTGCTTTAAGAGATAATTCCCTGAAATAGTTAACAGTTATTTACATTCAATTTCCCTTATTCAAATTACTATGCAGTTTCAGTCTCCTGGTTGGACAGTAACTGACCACAATGTCTCCCAAGGCCCTGCATGATTTAGTTCGTGGCGTTGCTCTGAAACTGTCGTCTACCATCCTCCCCTTGTGCACTTTGCTCTGGCCTCACTGATGGACACATTCTTCCTAGAACATCCTCCTCCTTAGATTTGTCTTACTTTTTGCCTAGAATCTTCTTCTTGCTTTCCCAATGTCTCATTAGCAGAATTTTCCACATATGGTATAAAATAGTGCTTCCAATACAACACTTCCTCTCTAGCCTGCTTCATTTTTCATAAAAGTTCTTGTCACCACATGACATGTTACAGTCATTTATTTCCTGGCTCTCTGACTCTTCTCACTGGAAAGTTATGTCCTTGACAGCATACACAGTCTGTTTTGTTCCTGGTTAATCCTTGTGCCTGCACCTCCATATAACCTAGCACATAGTAGACAAACGACTGAGAATTAATGAATAAATGAAGTAGTATACTTCCTAGATGAGAAAACTGAGACTCAAAAGTGATAAGTACCAAATCAGTATAACATAAAAAGTTAGGAAGTTAAGCTCTTTGGGGAGAAATGTGGGTTTAAATGTGGGTTTTGCTATGTCCTACTAGTGTAAATTACATATATTTCTTAAATTCTCTGTGCCTCATTTTCCTTATCTGAAAAATGTGGATTATAATGCTAACTAATTTATACTGTGGCTATATAAGTAAATTATGTATGTAATATGTGTAGTACAGTGCTTGACACAAATTAACAATTCCACATATTTAGTTATTTGTACAATTATCTGTAGTTGCAAAACTATAAATGCAAGCTTGTCATCTTTCTGGAGAGACAGCAAGAGAAAGGTTAAGTTTATAAAATGCCTAAACAATAAAAACTATATTATTGAAGTAAAATGCCTAAACAAGGGCTGGTTTTAATATCAACTAATTAGTAGCTGCCTGATAGTAAGAACTAACTCTAAAATCAAGTAGACAAGAAAATGGTTGAGGAGGCTGACCGAATCCTATGCTATACTGCATGTGGAATAACCGTGTCACAGCAGTGATGCCATATTGCTTTTCTTTGATTGAATCGTGGCATCACAGATGAGAACCAAGGGACTAGATAGATCATAGATAGATAGGTACACACATACATGCAAACATTCATACATATCTACATATGTAGATAGATACATCCATATATGGATTCATACATGGGTAGAGAGATTTTTTTAAAACTGCTGAACCCAAATCCAGTGATCTATGAAAGTGAAGGACAAATACAGTTATATAAAGAGGCTTTCAATGAATTTTCAGCAGATATAGATCTTTTTGTGCTGAAACAGAGGATCACTGTTGCCTTTCTTTTGTAAACACAGGTCTATGACTGGCTAAAGCGATTATATGAAAACTGAGCATTTTCATTCTGTATCTAGTTTTAGAAATTGAGGAAAATGTCTATTGTGAAATATTAAAGTTTCTGAACTTAGTTTACCTTTGAAAATAGTGTTGTGTGCCCTTTGAAGGTAACTGGTATTTTATTTTGGTTAAATATTTTCTAGCAGAACCCTGAGTCAAGTCGCTTTGATATTTCCGTATCAGCCTCCTGAGTAGCTGGGACCACAGGCATACACCCCCACGCAAGGCAAATTTTGATATTTTTTGTAGGGACAGTGTTTCGTCATGTTGACCAGGCTCCTCTCAAACTTCTGACCTCGAGCAATCTGCCCACCTCAGCCTCCATGGATCATGGAGAGAACTTTTCACCATTCTGCATTATTTTGTTTGCTGCCTGGCGTCTCCTCAGGAGCCACCTGGGTTCTGGCCCCAAATGCCCCAGCCCAGCCCAGGGGAACCTGGGAGGTGCTCAATCCATAATGCTGGCTGCTCCCTGGGCAGAAGAGCCCTTGGTGGCTCTGTCAGCCCGCCTGGGTGACCCTGGCCTCTGCCCTAGGGAAGCTCCCATCCCTCTGGATTGCCCATCTTCCCTAGGACCCCTGCAGCCCCCGAAATGCCTTGACACTGAATCGTTCTCTAAATACCACGTGCCTTGACTCCATATCGCTCTCTAAACATCATGTGGGGACCTCTTGCCCTTCTCCTTCATGACCTGTAGGGCAGGGCCAAGAGGAGGAAGCAGCCTCAGAACACACAAAAGACTCCCTGCTCCAAATGGCATTCATCCCACCATCAGCACTTCTGGAAGGAAAGGAGGAAGGTTTCCTTCTGTAGAAAGCTCCTTTTATGCCTTGTTTCTGAAACCTGGGAGGGTCAGCAGAGCCCAGTGCACCTGTGGTGCCTGAGTCACCATCTATGCCCAGGATGTGTGTCTGACCACAGCCCCCACCCCCAACCCGGGCTCAATGTTCCCTCCAGCTGGAGTCCTGGGCTCCTGACATGGCCTGACCTATTTGTCCTGCCCTGGCCCAGTATGGGAGGGCCTTATCTTGTATCCCCCCGGGTTCTTAGCCTTGACTTCCTCAATGTCTAGAAGGAGTGAGCACGCCCCGTCCCTCACCAGTAGGGGGAATTCCTCTCCAAACCCTGCGAGACAGAAACAGACAAAATGCTTTAGTGAGACAGGACACAGGGCAACTCAGGGAGGATCAGAGCCTGAGGGTTCTGGAAGTCTCCAGCCTTTTTCGGATCCCAGGGAGAGGCAGACCACTCCCTAACAATTGAAAGTGTGGAGGAGCACTCAGGGTTGTGCACTCTGACCTGGACCTATTCCTTTTTTCGGGTCACCAGGACACATCCCTACCCCTGAGCTAGGGGTGGCCCAGGTCCTGGTATTAGGTTTTCTCCTAGAAAGGCGATGCTTGCATGGATGGGCAAAATGCTGGCAACCAGGCCTGGTGTCCTCTGAGTGGGGACAGGGTGCCACCCACCTGCTGAGAGTCAGACAGTGCCAGGTCACGGCCATGGGCGCCTGTCTCCTGGCTCTGTAGTGAGCAGTCACGGGGCCACTCCCTCCCCATGTTACTTTTTGCGGTTCTTATATTTTGGCTAGTCTCCAAGCATCTTCAGCCACTTGTCAATGGTTTTATTTCCTGATCTCTTTGCTATCAAATGAGCCTGGATGGAGTTAGCGGAGGTGTCTGGCCTCTGGCAGCAGCCTATGGATGCTGGATCCTGGGCTCCAGGAACTGGAAGGAGCCAGGAAAGGGCAAACCCTGGGGGACTGAGACCCTCTGATAGAATGGGCACCAGCTGCCTGGACTCCTGATAGCAGGACTCAGCATCTTCAGACCACAAAAAGCTTGAGTTATGGTTGTTTCCAATCCTTCAGCTGGGGTCCTGGAACAAGAAGGCAGTGACTTCTGAGCAAGACTGTGGTTCTTAGTTTGGGTTTTGATTGAACCACCATGGAGACAGAATCTTGGGTTCAGGTGGAGCAGGAACTGCCATTTCTCCCAGTGACAGTGTCACTCCCAGTCACCACAACTTCGGCCCACAGGCTGCCCCCTCTGCCTTGCCCACCAGCCCTGATTCCCTGTCCCTGGGGAAGCCTCACACGCAGCAGGCACAGGCTCTTATCTTCACCTCCAGGGCACTGACAGGAACCAGTTTCGTCTCACTGTAAGACAACTCAGACAGAGCTGAGGACATGCCCAGGCCAGGAACCGTCTCCCTCCCTGAGAGGGCCCCAGCCCCTCCCATCCACCCTAAGTCTCAGCCTTAGGGTGAGAGGAGGGCACAGGGAAGGAAGGCAAGGCCTCCCTGCGGAGCTGGGCACATGGTCCCCATGAGAACCCTGGAAAAGGAGTGTGAGGCTGGCCTGGTGGGGGCCACTTGGGGCCCGTGAGGAGCGTCAGGCTGCACAATGGGAATGCCCCTCCTGGGCTGGAGGCAGCACCCTCTGTGGGAGCTGAGAAAGTCCAGTCCTGAGACAGCATGGGTGCCACCTAGGGTGGGTGGCTGAGCCCTGACTAATAGCAGTGCCTTGGGAGTGACCACATCACCTACCAGAGTCCAGGGAGCCTGGCCTGAGAGCTGCCCAGTGCCCAGAGGATGCACCTGGAGCCCGTCCCACCTGACACTCCCCACAGGCCTTGCAGGGTCTGACCTCCCAGTGTGCACCTCTCTCTCCCTGCAGCCTGGCCGTTGACCCTGGCTGTTGCCCATCTTCCCCCATCCTGCCCAGCCCAGAGACCATGACCCTCTCTCCAGCCACCCTGGCCTTCCTGTGACCCTCTTCCTGTCACCGCCTAGGCATGAGACCCCCAGGTGTCTCACTGGGCTTCCCAGCCTGCTGGGGAGAAGCCTGGGTTGACAAGGGTGACCAAGAGCCCTGCCGACAGTGGGGATGGCCCCACCGCCCCGCCTCCAGCCAAAGCTGGCTCTCAGGGCAGTCAGCCTTCATCCCTCAGCTTCCTTCCAGCCACTGCAGCAGCCAGGACATGGGGTGCCTGGCTGTCCTACCTGCACCGACTCAGCACCCCCATCTACCCTGCACAGTGCTGACTGAGCCAGCGGGAACCAGAGTCTCTGGAGGGCTACGCAGAGCCTTGGGGACTGACCAAGTCCCCCAACTGAGGGGTCCCAGATATACCACTGTTCCCTGCCCGCCCCATCTGTCATCCTCCCAAGGCTGTCAGCTCCACCCTGGGCTGGCTTGGTTCAGGTGCATCCCAGAAGTGGCAGGTCTCACGGGCTCACCCCACCCCTCTTCCCCAGACTCCTCCCTCTCTCAATCCTGTGAGTCCTGAGGGGCTGACTCCAGGCTGGGCTCCCCTTACCAGGCCCAGATCCCTTCCCAGCACCACTCCCGGGGCCTTCAGCTGCACACTCTGTTGCTCCCTGGCCTCATTGTGAGATGCCAAGGCCAGGCCCTCCCCTTCTTCTTCCCTAGCCTCCCACGGTCACAGCCATTGATGTCCCCATGCCCCTCCCTACAAGTATGCCTCAGCTGGGTCCCCTGAGCCCTCGGAGACCTGCTATGCAATGGCCCTCCGGCCTGGCCAGGGGCCCCCTAGCCTGTGGTCACCACCCCCAGATCTCATCAGGGCAGCCCCCAAGGGGACAGGGCCAGACCCACAGGCTGCCCCCTCTTCTCCTGCTGATGTGGAGACCTAAGTGCTGAGAGCTCAGGGGTCAGATCCAGCCCCCTCTCTGTCCCACCGGCTCTGCCAGGCTCCCTAGATGGGCCTCAAGGCTCTGCCCTAACCCTGACCACTGGCTGGACCTGCAGGAGAGGCAGGGAGGAGTTCTGATCCCGGAGAGGAGGTTGGCACGAGCCAGGGAGACATGTCCTGCCTCAGAGAATCTTTCTAAAAACAAAACCTGTCCCTGAGGTGAGACCGATGTGTCAGGGGACAGAGGACTCACCATACAATTCCGAGGCGATCAGTGAATTCCCAGATGTCAACAGGCTTATGCTCCATGTCCACTGTTGACCCAGCTCCGTGTCCCTGTGACCCAGAGGGGGCCAGGGAGAGGGAGCAAGGTGAGGCGCTTTCAGTCCTGAGGGCATGGACAGCCTGTCCTGGCCCTGTGATCTTAGGGATCCCAGGAGCCTTTGACCAGGCACAGCAAGGGAGGAGAGGCCCCACCTCTCTTGAGGGAGTGGCCCCACCTGTACCTGCTCATACTTTTCAATAATGTCCCCTCACCCATGTACATGCAGGGTATCCATGACCTCATCCATCACCATCCCACAAGACCAAGTCATCCAGTGGTTCTGCTGTACCCGATGCTCCAGACAACACCCAAACCACTCCTGCCACACCCCTAAGACACCCTCCGGCCCGAGGAGCCCCATTCTACCACCCCTTCCAGGTGACAGGGGGCCAGACCCAGTGACCCCACTGCTTCCTCAGTCTCTGGAGTCCTGGCATCCCACCTGGGGTGGGCTCCTTCTTGAGGACTTGAGCACAGGGCAACCTGGAAAGAGAGGCCTATTGTCCTCAAGTGCTCTCAGATGGATACACACCTGCCCCAGCAGGGCAAACGGCGTCCACCTGTCGAGTGTCAAGGGCTCACGATGAACTATTCCAGGCACCTGGAGGTAGATGGGGTCAGGACTGGACATCTGTATAAGATCGATCTCCATGAAGATGCCCAGTTTTCTGTAGGAAGCAAGACATCTGGTGACTGCTCTGTTCTACTCCAGTTCTCACGCACTCTGGCTGGGGGAGACGCACTCCCCCAGGACCCCATGTGTCCAGTGAGTCCCACAAGGATCATCAGTGACCACACCTGAAGTCTGAGTTGGTGAGACCTCCTCCCAGCTTAAGGCACAGAATTGGACTGAGAGCCCCCACCTCCCCACCACCCACAGGGCCTCCATTTTAGTGCCTCTTCCAGGGCCAGGCTGTGCCCCACTGAAGTCTGGAACCCCAGGGAGATTTGGAATCCAGGGCAGGGAGGCCGCAGAGGTCAGGGCTTGAGTCCAGCACTGCACAGGGCAGGGCTGAGAGCACATCCCAGGCTCACGTCTGGGTCCCTGGGCCAGTATCAGCTCCTCTGACCCTAGACAGCTCACTTGTCAAACGGGTGCATTTGGGGACAGCACCCACCCCCACAGAGTTGCTGTGAGGATGCAGGAAACAACTGTCTACACAGTCAGTGCAGAATGGGCACCTGGTGAGTGCTCAGGGATGGCCCTCCTCGGCACCTGCCCAGAGGACAGCACTGCTCACCAGGTAGCAACTGTCCCACGTCAGCAGGGAGGGAACACAGCAGGTCACACTCACCTGAATCTGCTGATCTAGCTGTGCCTCTCACTTACAAAAACCTCCTCTACGCAGAACCAGACACCGCTGTGTGTCTTGTCTCCAAGAGCTCCAGACACAGAGAGGGCAGGCAGGTAGGCGGGAGGGTACGCAGCACCAGTGACATTGTGGAGTCAGTCATGGCACCCATTACAGAGGGCTCCTGCCTGGGTCAGCAGGGCCCGGAATCAGCATCCTCCCGTCCCTGAAGTTACAACATGCGTGTGTGCAGCGTGTTTGTGCAGGTGAGCATGCACATGTATGTGAGTGCACTAATGTGTGGATGCATGTGTCACTGCTGGCCAGGCCTGGCTGCCCAACTCATGTATGCACCCAGATCCTTGTCACTGTCACCACCCCCACCCCAGGACCCGTAGCTAGCATCAGAACATCTATGTGTCCTCCCCAATCGCAGACCTCCGCATCTGGGGCAGTCCTGGGGATGCAGGTGGGGGATGGGTGGCTGACAGTTGAGGGCAGAGGGCAGAGGGCGTGCCCCTTCCTTAGCAGGGGACTCAGCTAGGGTGTAACGTGCTAGGGTCTGCATGGCAGGGCCAGATTCCATACACCTCGTCACCTCCTCCTCCCAGTAACCCTCTGGGGTGCCATGACTTCTCCCTGCTACGGACAGAGGAAAGTGATTGATCTGCCAGAGACATGAAACTACATGATCCTTCTTTCCACAATAAACTGGAGGGTCAAAACAGGCAAGAGTAGGTCAAGGTCTTTTAAAAGCCATACCTGAAAGGTTTCCAGTAACAGTTGATTTGGTGGTAACTCAGTCACACAAACAACCACGACAAGACTCAACTATCAGAGATTTTAGGATCGCCTCAAAAACACCATCTAACATTAGGGAGTTCAAAAAGGCATGAAGTTTCAGAAATCAAACTTTATTTAAACGTCATTTGTATAAAATGGTAATTTAACAACAGTATGAATAAATCCTAGGGCAGAAGACAGATTGGAGACCCTGGGGCACAACTGCTGAGTTTGGAAAATTTGGTGCTGTACCCTTTGAAGCTCCCCCACCTGGTCCCCGCGCCCCTTGCCTGCCTGTTAAGAAGAGCCCGTCCCAGGGAGCAAATCAGGGGCAAATAGTCCAGAAGCCCAGTAGCAGAGAGACCTCCATGCCTGGAGGAGGAGGCCGCCTCTGGGAGCAGGAGGAGCTGCTGGAACCCTTCCTCACAGGCTCCTTTTCCTGCTCTCAAGCACCTCCAGCTTGCAGATAGACAGCCCCAGCACTAACAGAGTGAAAAGGTCCCGATGCAGCAGGGCTGTGGCTCTGGTAAATAAAAGAGGCCTGCCTCTCTTTAGTGAGATAGAACTCAGGCTGCACACCCTGGTCTCCGACACCAAGGCTCACACCATGCCCAGGACTAGGGGCAGCATGGGAGCTGCTGGCTGGGGCCTTGCTCGCAATCTCCTCTCTGCCACGTCTATCTCCAGCTACGCTCTCAGCTCCAGGGCTGAAGCCAGTGGCCACAGCAGGTGGCATGAGGTCTGGCAGCTCCTCGCTTGGCTGGTCCTTGGCTGTACCGGTGCTACCTCTAACTGCAGTGCTGCCTCTGGATGGGGCCCTCCCCATGCTGTGGGCTTTGGCTCCATAGCAGGCACTGGAAGTTCCTCTCTCTGCACGTGCGGCAAGAACTGAAAAAGGAGAAAGGGTCACTGACCAGCTTTTCTGTGTCTGAGCACCAGAGTTCAATCTCTGCTGACCAGACCCCCACTGACCAGACCCCTGAGCGGTGGTGCTCAGAGTCCCCTAGCAATAGCCCCTCTCAGTCCACAAACTCCCTCCCCTCATCAGCACCCACAGGTGACTGAAAGTCTTCTCAGGACTGGACCCCAACTCCAGGACACAGGGAGGGGCAGTTGGTCCCAGGCTCCGGGTGTCAAGCTTCATGCTTGCACCACAAGGTCCTCTGGACCATCTCAAAGGGGGCGGTGATGTGGCCTGGCACACCTGGACACACTGTGTGGGCCTATCCCTGAGCCACACAGCCAGAGGAACTGGAGGATGTTTGTCAACCCAGGCACCCCACTCTGCTGGGTCTCCCAGGGTCCTTCCCATGGAGGCCAGATCCAGAGAGACAGCACAGACACCGCAGGGTGACCGGCCCAGAACCCTTGAGACTAGGCCAGGGATGACACGAGGACTGTCCCCAAACAGCCAGAAGACACTTTGCCAGTTTCTTGGTACTTCATTTCTCACCGGCTACCCTTCCCCCACCAGGAATCCCCTTCATGCAGAGTCAGTGAGGAGAGGAAGATGGTTGCAGAATCCATGGAAAGAAAGAAAACAAAAGATGGGTGGGGAGAAGAGTGGGGAGTGTAGAGTTGTAAGGGTCCTACACTATACAGATTATTTGAGGGCTGGCTGTGATTAATTAAAGGTGTGTCTTGTACACAACCTTTACACACACACACACACACAGAGTCTTGCTCCATCACTCAGGCTGAAGTGCAGTAGCCCAAACACAGCTCACTACAGCCTTGACTTCCCAGGCTCAAGCGATCCGCCCACCTCAGCCTCCTGAGTAGCTGGCACTGCATGTGTGGGCCCCCATGCCTGGCTGCTTTTGAAATGATTTCTTGTAGAGACGGGATCTTGCTGTGTTATCCAGGCTCGTCTGGACCTCCTGCCCCCAAGCAGTCCTCCATCCTTGGCCTCTCAAAGTGTTGGGATTACAGGCATGAGCCACCGCACTCAGCTTACACGTTTTTAGGAGGCGTAAATATGAAGGTCAGTGTTGCCATGAAGTCAGGCAGGGGTTGGCAAACTATGGCCCACAATCCAGATGCAGTCCCCCTCCTGTCGTGGTGAATAAAGGTTTATTGGAGCCACAGTTCCTCCCCTGTGTTCACTTCTTGTCTGTGGCTGCTTTGGGGCTGCATTGGCAGAGCTGAGTAATTGTTGAGTTGGTGCAACAAAGACCACAGGGTCCACGAAGCCCAAGATGCTTACTACCAGGTCCTTTTCAGAAAAATCTTGCTGAGCCCTGAGGAGAGGGCCAGGTGGCAGCGGGGAGGCCATCGGGGAGGCTGGTACAGTAATCCAGGTGAAAAATGATGGGAGCTCAGATTAAAGCAGTCATGACAAATGGATGGAATCAGGATATGTTTGGTGGGTAGGACCAACAACACATGGATAAAATGGACAGTATTTAGGTATTTAGAGTTTCAGATTTTCTTTCTGCCAAAGGATCCCTCTCTTAAAAATTTATACAAAAAATCAATTAAAAAACTGACCAAAAAAACATGTCAACAAGATTATTTGTGTGATTGAAGCTGGGGTTGAGCCTGGGTACCTTGTGTTTTCAGCACCCCTAACACCTTGGCTGTTCCAGAGGCACCCTACAGAGCCCCTTGGGTTCAGACAAGCAGAACTTGAAACTACAGATCAGAAGGAATAGAAATCTGCGCATCTTTCACACAAACCGTAACATTCTAAGCCGCATCTTTGCAGCACACTGACGTGGGGCTACTTCACCCACAGCCAGTAAGTGTCTGCACCAGTTCCGAGATTTGTGTCCACCCTGTTATAAGAAGGCAGCTGCTTGCGTGAGGCATGGCGGGGAGGAAACAATGCCACCCGGACCTCACCATTGGCTGTGGACTGGCTGTACCATGGGCCAGACGCATGTCTTGGGCAGACACTTTTTAGATGCCAACTTGCCTGTAGACAAAGATGATGCAGAGGTGGCCTCGGGGAGGGCCTGTGTGATGGGTTGAATTTGTCCTTTGAAATTCCTATGTTGATGTCCTTAGCCCCAGTGCCTGAGGATGTGATCTTTTTTGGAGATAGCGTCTTACAGAAATAAGTTAAAATGAAAAATGAGGTCAGTAGGCGGTGCCCAATTCAATATGACTGATGTCCTTATAAAAGGGCAAATTTGGACACAGAGTCACGCATAGAGGGAAGACGAGGTGAAGAGACACAGAGCAGGCCACCTACACACCAGGAGAGAGGCCTGGAACAGAGCCTTCCTGGACCGCCCTGGAAAGAGACCTACACTGCTGACACCTTGATCTTGGACCTACAGCCTCCAGGACTGTGAGACAGTGAGATTCTGTTGCTGAAGCTGCCCAGTCTGTGGTACTTTAAGGGAGCCCTAGCAAACCAATGCAGCCTGGTAGCCCACAGATGGTGAAAAAATGGAAAGAGCAATAGAGACCCAGGCTTCCTGTCTACACCTCCCAAAGTACGCTACGGGATCCTTTGCTGGGCGTAGGTTTGCAAGATAATTTTGGTGGGGGGCGGGGTGCAGGGTGCATAATTTCAGTGTACATTATCATGTGTTTATCTTAGTGCGTAAATGCTTGTAAGAATAGTTAACCAACTTATGGTTTATATGCTACTCAAGATACAGGTTTAAGTGCTAATAAAAATGGATGCAAATGAAAACACTGTCCTGCTGTGGTCCAGAGAATCTCGATCTTTCTTTCAGAGAGACTTGCAGCTTTAAGCAGGAGCTGCCCTCTCCTTGCTGCCTACTGCATGCCCCCACAACACACACACATGCACACACACATACCTTTGCACACAGGTGGACACACGCATATTGTCCTTCATGCCCTCATTAAGGAGGCATGGAAGGGAATGTGTGTCTGTTAGGAAATGAAGACGGCTCAAGCCCCTCGTTCCCTGGGTGTTTGCACAGTTGTCCTCTCTGCAGACCATTCTTTGGTCTCTTTCTCCTCTTAGTGAAAGGAGAAGCAGAGTCCCAGCGGGTACCCGGCTACTTTGGGCCCAAGCCAAGGTCACAAGCTTCCTCAGGAACCTGGTGAGACGCAGGCACCACTGGTCCTCCCAAACCGAGGGGGCCGCGTTCAGTGGAGCTGTGAGCCCAGGAAGGTCATAGACGGGATGACTCGGTTCTAACGACACAACCAAAATCCAGTGAGGAGAGGAAGTCACCAAAGCTTTTATTCTTCAGGAGGACGGGCTCTCGGGGCTATGAGCAGCAGGCACTAGGATTTTATTGCCTATGTGGTTAGGTGATGATGACCTACAAGTGCACTGGAAACTGGGACCCAGAGTGCCCCGACCTGCTCTCTCTCTTCCCTCGCTCCCTCTCTCCCTTTCTGCCTCTCTGCCTCTGTGGCTTCTCTGTTTCTCTTGTCATCTCTTGCCCCTTTCCTCATCTCTCTTTCTCTCTCTCTGCTCTTTCCATCCTCCTCTCCCTCCCAGCCTCCTCTGTCTCTCCCCCATGTCTCTCTACCCATCTTTCGCTTTCCATCTCTTTCTTCTCTCTCCCCATCTCTCTTCTCTCTTTCTCTCTCCCTCTTCCTCTCCCTCCTCACCCTCATTCGTGCTCCCTGGCACCCATCCTAGGCTGCTGCTAAGGCAATGCCAAGGTTGCTGTCCTGTCACAGTGTCCCCACCTCCAGCATCTACACATGAGAAGATGTTCAACATCATTAGTCATTAGGGAAATGCAAATCAAAACCACAATGAGATATCATTTTGCACTCATTAGGATGCTATTATCAAACAAATGGAAAATAGCCAGTGTTGGAGATGTGAAGGAACTGGAACCCTCACGTATTGCTTATGGGAATGTATAATGCAGTGACCCATGGAATGTATAATGTATAATGTGGAAAAGTTTGGCAGTTCCTCAAAAAGTCAACATGAAACTACCATATGACCCAGTAATTCCACTCCTAAGTAAATGTCCAAAACTCCTGATGGCAGGGTTGCAAACAGGTATTTGAACTCAGGAAAGGAAAACCAAACATCATATGTTCTCACTGATATGTGGGAGCTAAGCTATGAGGATGCAAAGGCATAAGAATAATACAATGGACACTGGGGACTTCAGGGGAAGAGTGGGAGGGGGGCAAGGGATAAAAGACAACAAGTATGGTGCAGTGTATACTGCTCTGGTGATGAGTGCACCAAAATCTCAGAAAGCACCACTAAAGAACTTACTCATGTAACCAAATACCACCTGTGCCCTAATAACTTATCAAAAAATAAAACACAATTAAAAAAAAAAGATACTTGTGTCCCAACATTAAGAGCAGCATATTCACAATAGCCAAAAGGTAGAAACAGCCCAATTGTTCATCAACAGATGAATAAATGAGCAACATGTATTATATGTGCACTGGGGGATACTATTCAGTTGTTAAAATGAATGGAATACTTATACACCCTACAAATATGGATGAACTTTGAAGATTTACAACTCAAATCTAATGAATAAACAGGGCTGAGCATAGTGGCTTATGCCTGTAATGCCAGGAGTTTGGGAGGCTGAGGTAGGAGGATCACTTACTTGAGCCCAGCAGTTTGAGATCAGCCTGGGCAACATAGCAAGACCCCATTTGTACAAAAAAATTGTTTAAATGCCGGGCCTCATGGTGTGGGCCTGTATCTCAGCCACTGGCAGGGCTGTGGAGGGAGTCTTGCTTGGGCTCAGGAGGTTGAGGCTGCAGTGAGCTAGGATACCACCACTGCAATCCAACATGGGGAAGACAGCAAGATTCCTCTCTAAACATAAAAATTATGAAAATAACACATAAAATGGCTCAGCACAGTGACTCACTCCTGTAATCCCAGCACTTTGGGAGGCCAAGGCGGGTGGATCACGAGGTCAAGAGATCGAGACCATCCTGGCCAACGTGGTGAAACTCTGTCTCTAGTAAAAAAACAAAAATTAGCTGGGTGTGGTGGCTCATGCCTGTAGTCCTACCTACTCAGGAGGCTCAGGCAGGAGAATCACTTGAACCCATGAGGCAGAGGTTGCAGTGAGATGAGATCATGCCACTGCACTCCAGCCTGGCGACAGAGCAAGACTTCGTCTTAAAATAATGAAAACACAAACAAGTAAGTGTGTGTCTGCGCCCATGCCTTTGAGCATGTGCATGTCAGCGTGCATAGCTGTGTGTTGTGTCTAAGTAGGCACATGTGCATGCGTGTGAGTGTTGGATGCTGGAGCAGTCAGGGTTCAAGTCACTCACAGTCAGCACCCGCTCCTCACTTCCTCATGCCTGGTTCCTACAGGTCCCCCCAAGAAGCATGTAGGGCTCAAGCACCCCCTGCCACCTCTGAACCCCAAGCACAGGCATGAGAGGGTGAGTGTGGCCAACTACAGGGCCCAGGCTTGGAGGACCCTGGAGCCAACTCCTGGTGCACGTGCCACAACCGCCAGCCTGCCCTGGCCTGGCTCCTGGAAAACACTTGCCCTTGGCCAGCTGGAGAGCTGTTGACTTGGGACACAGCCCCACAGCAATCACTACTTTATCCCGCCCCCAAATACTTCCTAAGGCCAGTTGTTGCTAGGAGACGGGCACAGGCAGCCTGCTCTGATGGCTTCCTAGACACAGTCTCCGGAGAAAGGAAGCCCCTCTGGCCCCCTTCCTATGAGGTGGCTGGGGAGGCTGGTGGTGGGCATTGGGGATGAAGGATAGATTGGGGCAGTTTGGGCATGTTGGGGTGATCAGACTCAACACCAGGCTGTGGGGGCTAGGAAGTCCGGCAGAATCAAAGAAATGAGAAATGACAAGAGAGAAAGTGGGACCTGGGGGCCAACGCTAATATGGAGGCTGCGAAGACCCCAAGCTCTGGGAGCCCACACTATTTATTGGTGCTCAAAGAAACAAGTGGTGAGGATGTGGGGGTTTAAGGGAAGCAATGTATCCAGTGAATGAGTTACAGCTGTGATGTTGTAGCATTTTCTTTGAAACATAGGGCTACCTGAGATAATGGGAGTGCTAGAAGCAAGGAGCCAGCAAGTCTAGCAGGCATGCAAGCCCTGCCTCAGCTTCTCTCCCAACACTCAGCTTTTCTCCCAACAGGGCAGAGTAAGAAGCAGGAAGTTTCAGAGCCTTAAGACCAGAGGGGCCCTGGTGCCCCTTTGTCAGGATGCTGAGCCCAGAGAGGGCAAGATCTTGACTTGAGGTCACAGAGCAGCAATCCCTGGCAGAACTAGCAATCCTTTTGGAGAAATTCAGAGTTTGTGGTCCCCAGGAGTCATTGATTTACTCATGCATTCATTCGGCCATTACGTATTGAGCATCTACTATATGCCAGATCCACTTCTAGCCCAGCATACAGCAGTGAACAAGGCAAACCAATCCCCACCTCAAGGAGCTGATGCTCTGGTCACAGAGACAGAAAACAAGTGAAGAAGATCACATCACATGATGCTAAAGGCTAGCAAATAAAATTACACCACATGGAAGGTTGGAGTCACTCTGTCCAAATGGTGGCCACTAGCCCCATGTGGCTATTTGAATTTCAGTCAATTGGAGTAATTGAAAATGAAGAGTTTAGCAGCTGGGCGCAGTGGCTCATGCCTGTAATCCCAGCACTTTGGGAGGCCGAGGCGGGCGGATCACAAGGTCAGGAGATTGAGACCATCCTGGCTAATATGGTGAAACCCCATCTCTACTGAAAATACAGAAAAATTAGCCAGGCATGGTGGTGGGTGCCTGTAATCCCAGTTACTTGGGAGGCCGGGACAAGAGAATGGCGTAAACCCGGGAGGTGGAGCTTGCAGTGAGCCGAGATCATGCCACTGCACTCCAGCCTGGGCAACAGAGCGAGACTCTGTCTCGAAAAAAAAAGAGTTTAGCAGAGCTGCAGCTGTGCTTGGAGCCTGCAGGTGCCGTGTCACTGTCACCACTACCTCACTCCCATCCCCGCCGCAGCCAGGGGCCAGCTCGGTCACCCCGGGCAGTGTCCCTGCTGCGGCCCCGTGGCAATGGCCACCAAGATTGATAAACAGGCTTGCCGGGAGGCCTACAACCTGGCGCGAGACAACAGCTTGGCCGTCATCTGGGTGACTTTTAAATATGATGGCTCTGTCGTCGTCTCTGTCCAGCAAGGAGCGTAATACCAGCACTTCATCCCACAGTGCACAGACAAGGTCTGGTTGCTTGCCTTCGTGTGCGTCACCACAGGGGTTGCCATGAGCAGGAGGTCCAAGTTCACCCTCATCAGGTGGATCGGCGAGAATGTCAAGACCCCGGTGAAGGAGATTGTACAGGATTTCACTAAGGAGTTTGTGATCAGTGATCAGAAGGAGCTGGAGGGAGATTTAATGAAGGGTTAACTGAAGAAGACTGGGGGAGCCAATTGCAATGCCCAGATGGAGTAATTCCAGCTTCCCCAATGCCTGTTGCTAAAGTCATCTCTCTGCTCCCCAGGGGAGGGGACCTCCGGCCTCAGCTACCAACCCACCAGTCCACCAGGGAGAAAAGAAGCCATGAGAGGCAGAACCCACCACCCTGTGTCCACAGCCTCCACCTTCCTGCTTCCCTTAGAACACTGCTGTGTCCTATCTCATGAAGCTCATGGAATCACTTTCTTTGATTTTTTTTCTTTTCTCCCCCTCTCTTTTGTTCTAAAGAAAAATCATTTTGATGCAAGGTCCTGCCTGTTATCAGATCCGAGGTGCCTCCTGGCATTTCCCTTACATGTAATGAGGCTGCCTAGTGGGATCTGTGCAACCTCATGTTGCTTCTGGAGCCTGGATTTGTTTTGCCATCTCAGTTTTCTTGGGGCCCCCCGCCTATTTACCACTGAGGGCAGCTGGGCCAGGAGCGGCACCTGGTGACTGCAGCTTTCATGAGCACACAAGTCCATTCCAGTAGTCAGGCCCAGACCTCCTGCAATCTGCCCCGGGCTCCCTCATCCCACCTTCATCCAGAGTTGCCTAAGTTGCATCCCCGGCAAAGGCAGGATTGCTCAGTGGTGAGAAGGTTAGGTCTAGCTCTGACCAAATAAGAGAGAAAATTTGCCTTAAAACTTACCTGGCAGGGTGGATCACCTGAGGTCAGGGGTTCGAGACTAGCCTGACCAATATGGTGAAACCCCGTCTCTACTAAAAATACAAAAATTAGCTGGACATGGTGACAGATGCCTGTAATCCCAGCTACTCAGGAGGCTGAGGCAGGAGAATCACTAGAACCCAGAAGGCAGAGGCTGCAGTGAGCCGAGATTGCACCATTGCACTCCAGCCTGGGGGAGAGGGAGAGACTCTGTCTGAAAAACAAAAACAAAAACAAAAACAAAACTTACCTGGCAGTGGCTTTGCTGCATGGTCTGAAACCACCCGTTCCCACCCTCTTGACTGAAATTTCCTCATGACACAGAGAAGGGCAAAGGTCTGAGCCCAGAGTTGACGGAGGGAGTATTTCAGGGTTCACTTCAGGGGCTCCCAAAGCAATGAAGGTGTTAGGGAGAGAGGCCCAGGCTGGGGACTGGGAATTTAAGGAGAGCTGGGAACTGATCACTTAGCTTCAGGAAGCTTCTGTGCAAGCAGCAAGGATTGCTCGCGTCAGAGTGCTACCCTACCTGTGGTGCTGGCTGTGAGCAAAGCCCTGGGTTCACGGCACTGCTAAAGCCCATGGCTTCAATCCTACACCTGCACCACACATTCAAAAGGATCGTATGTTTTTTGTTTGTTTTATTTTTGTTTTTGGCTTTGTTTTTTGAGACGGAGTTTCACTCTTGTTGCCCAGGCTGGAACATTGGTGCTATCTCGGCTCACCGCAACCTCCACCTCCTAGGTTCAAGCCATTCTCCTGCCTCAGCCTTCTGAGTAGCTGGGATTACAGGCATGCGCCACCATGTCCAGCTAATTTTTGCATTTTTAGTAGAGACGGGGTTTCTCCATGTTGGTCAGGCTAGTCTCAAACTCCTGACCTCGTAATCTGCCCACCTCAGCCTCCCAAAGTGCTGAGATTACAGGCATAAGCCACCACGCCTGGCCTGTTTTGTTTTTAAAGAAAGATGAGATTGTCTTTGTTCTTCATGAGAACATTTTATATAGCTCTTTTTCTTTTATTCCTTGCTCATTTCATTTTGGAAAAGAAATCTGTACTGTATTGGGATTGTGAAGAACATCTCTCCACTCAAACAGTTTACAGAAAGAAATTCTGTTTTTCAAAAAAAAGAAGAAAATTAAGAGTTCAGTTCTTCTATCACAATAGCCACATTTCAGGGGCTCATTAGCTGCACTGGGTGGCTGCTGTGTTTGACAGCGAACGGGGACCATTTCCATCACAGAAGGAACCACCAAACAGGGCTGGTGTGGGGAGTGGACGGCGGGCTGGGGGCTCGATGGCCGAGGACAGCTCCATCTGGGCGGTCCTGCTAAGAAGGGGTGGCCACATGGTGACATACCAGGAGGAGGGAGCAGCAGCAGGTACAATGTCGGCTAGATGGGGATGTGGTTGGTGTGTTCAAGGGACAGAAAGGACAGAGGGATCGAGGGGAGAGGAGAGCGAGGTAGGGTTGGGGAGGTCAGCGGGGGCCTCTGAGGCCTGGGTAAGGAGTTTCTGCTTTCTGTGGAGGGCGTCAGGAGGCCATGGGGAGAGGGGTTAAGCAGGGGAGTGGCATGGTTTTAACAATATATGGAGAATGGATTTGTGGGGGTAAGAGTAGAAGGAAGGAGCCCTAGGGAGGAGGCTACTGTGTCACAGAGAGGAAGGTGATTGAGACCTGGGTGATACGAGGAGTGGGGAACAGCCATAGCCCAGGCCTCAGGGTTCTGGATCCAGCTGTGCCTGAAGTTGATCCCCCCCATCCATCCTTCATCCTCTTGGTTACTGGGCACTGACTTGAACACCCCTTATTACTAGTATCCACCTATCCCCTCCCTCACAAAACCCCCGACTGTCTGTCCTCCTGTCCCTTTGCAGAACACTCAGAAGGGACCCAGGCTTCCCTCAGTGCCCTGGGTCCAATTTCTTTTACAGAACTTTTCCCCTCTGACTGCATCCCAGGGTTGATAAGATAGCCCTGTCTAGTCACCTTGGGGTCCTGGGAAGATACCTTAGGCCACCTGGTGTTTCACTGACTTTCCCCACCAGGATGCTTTCCCGGAGCTGTGAGCAGGAGGCAGGAGGAACCAGCTGGCTCTGGGTCTGAGGGGCAGGGGCAACTAAAAGAGAAGGCTCAGCTTCAGTTGCTAAGTCCCCTGGAGGGACTTTGGTTTGTTTGTAGGAAGAACTTCCCTTCTATAAAAGGGCCGATGTCATCTTCGTGCATTTGTGCATTCGCAGTGGAGGGGATCCCCTAGGGCCCTAAGAATGAGTTGGAAAACCTGCTCCCTGTGACGGATCCTACCTGTGTCCACCCCATCCTGTCTGACTGCTTCGGCTCACTCTGTCTGTCCTAGCCAGTCTGGAGCCACACTGCCTTGCAACTCTGCATCTTCTTCCAACTGCATGACCTACCCTGAGCCACTTCCCCTGCCTAGAAGGTTCTTTGCCCGTTGTTTCCATTTCTTCCAGGTCTTGGTTATGTGGTCTTGGTTGGAGGACAGTGTCTCTGACTGACACCCCTGCACATGGGACCCTCTACCTGTGGCCTCCATGCTCAAAATGCATTCTCTCCTGTCTCAGGGGTCTTTGCACTTGCCATGCCCCAGCACAAGCTAGTCTTTCCAGGCCACCCCCTCCAAGCCACCTCCCCACTTCCCCAAACAGACTCCTCTGTCCTTGGCCTGCAGGGCAGTTATAGTTGCCTTTGCATGTGGAGTTGGTTCTCACTACATCACGGCCCTGCCTGTAAGCTGGGGAATCCAGCCATTGGAGTGCTTGCCAAAAGAATGAATAAGCACTGTGATTCAGACAGGGTCCTGGGCCCGCAGGTGTCCAGTGATTCAGCGATTCAGATAAGGGTCCTGGACCCACATGTGTGCCCCAACACAGTGTGTGACCTGTGCCAGCTCCCCCTCTGCACTGCATCTCCTCTGTCCACTGTGGTGGTTGGTCCCCAAGATCCCCAAGGGCCCTGCTGGCCCTCACCTTTGAAGCTCTGGGACACAATTATCAAGGGAGACCCGCTGCCTACACTCCCAGAGCTGAGAGCCCAAACAAGCTCTTAAATCAATCAGTGACATCACCTTCCAAGTGAAGAAAGCAGGACCTCTGGCCTAGACACAAGGACAGGGCAGAGGCGGCTGCAAACGCCCTTAGCGAGCTGGTTAGGAAGGGTCACTAGTTGCCTGGACCTGAAAGTTGAGGAACCCACAGAGAAAAGCAGGGAATCTCAGCTGGAAGATGGGGACATCAACCCAGAACCTTCTCTTTGAAACCTCAACCTGGTGAGGGAGAGTGGATACATCAAGACTCCTTACAACACCAAAATCAACTCTGGCTAAGTCCAGCCAAGGCAAAGCAAGCAAGGAACATGCTGGGAGGTTATAAGTTAGCTCACAGAACCAAAAGAAGAAGCAAAAAACCCCATACTAGAAAGGACTGGTTTGGATATAAAATTTAGATGGCTAAACTAATGGGAAGCCCTTGGATGAATGAATTCCCTCTGCTTCCATCCTCAAGTCACTGTACTCAAGATCTAAATTTCCTAAATATATAGAGAGTTCCTATAGTCAATAAGACAAATGCAACTGCAGCAGAAAAAATGAAATAGAAAAAAATGTCCACAAGTATAGACATGAACAGATAGTTCACAGAGCAGGAAGTAGAAATGGCCCTTGAGCTTATAGACAATGTTTAGCTTTATTTAAACCAGAGAAGTGTAAATGGAAACTATAGTTCAAGACCATTTTTCACTTATCACATTGGCAATTATCCAAAACTGTGATAACACTGTATTGGTGTGGGTGTGGGAGACAAGTTCTCTCGTACATTACTGGCAGGAGTATAAACTGGTACAGCCACTATCAACATTTTTTTTAATGCACATGCCTTTTTATCTGAAAACTTACTCCTAGAGATTTACAGGGACACTTGCAAATGTGCTGATGGCCCTAGTACAAGGATATTTATTTATTGTGGTATGTTTTTCTTGTAATAACAAGATGGGAAGCAATCTAAATACCCATCAATAGAGGTTGGTGAGCTCTATAATAATGTAGCTACTCAGTGAACTCTGCAACTGTGAAAAAGAGGAATGAGGTAGCTTTACATACTGCAGCCTGGAATGATCTTCCAGATA
>NC_045449.1:16767620-16885911 GCF_002776525.5 Piliocolobus tephrosceles
CCTGGGGGTGGCAGGTCCCAGTGTTTGCTTGTGAGTTCCTTCATGGACGTTTGAAGGTTCCTGAGGACCATGTTGTCCTCCAGGGCCCAGCTCTGAGAGAGTCGCTCCTGAAACTCCCAGATGGTGCTCCAGGAAAGCTTTATGAGGTACCCTAGGGACAGGGCGGGCATCAGGTCAGGAAGGTTCCCTGGGGGGGATCTGTGCCTGCACCCCATTTCCACCAGGCCCACCTCCCACTAGGTGGTGCCTGGTCCTTCTTGGCCACCCTGGGGTCCAGCTGTGCCCAGGAGGCCACAGCTGGGGAAGGCCGGGCAGGGAAGCGCTCACCACACTCCTGACTTTCATCTGGGTCATGTCAGGGGTGGACTCAGTGTCATCATGCCTTGCCCAGCCCACCAGGCCAGACCCCCCTATCAGGACAGAGGAGAGAGTCATGGGGACAGTGTGAGGACGCTTCCCTCAAGCCAGTTGGGATCTGTCCTGCATGTTCCCTCCTCTGGGCACCCTTGGGCACACAGGACTTACCCCTGTGTATTTTGAATGATGCATGCACCATAGCCATCAGTACCCGCTCGCCCTCCAAGATAAACACATCCCACAGTTGCAGGGTGAGCCCAAAGGATTTCTGTGGGGACAGCAGGTATGGAAGGACCTTGCCTTTCCAGGCTGGGGCTGGTGGCCTGAGCAGGGCCCACCCTGGAGTCCTGGGGACCCCTCTCCATGGGATGAGACTCTCCCATAAGACTGAGTCAGACAAGGTCCTGTAGCTCCTCATGGGGGACTCATCTCAGCAGCGCTGCGGCTTCCGGAAGGAGGGACTTCCTGAGGATTTGGGGCTTCCCGGGGCCCTCCCAAGTTGGGTCCTGCCCTAGTCTTCCCACGAGGCTGGGCCTGAGACCTGGCCTCTGCCGTGGGATGCCCCTCTTGGGCAGGGCCTGGCTTGTGAGCCCTGCAGGAACCTGCCTGTGCCTCCTGCGACCTGGGGGTGAACCAGGTCCTCCTGGGGGAGCTGGACCCCTGGGCTGAGGGAGCCGGGCACTGCATCCTTGGGCTGGCGTCTCCCTGCGCCTCCTTACCCTACCAATGAAACACCAGAGGAGCCTCATCAACGTGGAACCCTCAGTGCACAGCCCTTCCTTGCCCTGAAGGGAGGAGCAGAGGTGCTCAGGGCCCCATGGGCTGCCCTGAAGTCCTCCCACTTCCAGTCCCCTCTGCAGACTCTTCTCCGAGGAGTAGAACCCAGGGCAGTGGCCAGGGGTCCCCCAACCCCTGCCCCATACCCAGAAGCCCGATGGACACACTGCCCTCAGCCCTGCTCAGCCAGAGCTTGGCCCTGGTCCCAGTGCCTCTGCTTCCCCCAGGGCAGGAAAAGGAAACCCAACTCCGAACCCATAAAGAATCCCCATCCCAGGTCAGGCCGTGGCTGGGACTTGGCCTCTTGTCAGCTCCACGAGGGACTCAAGCTGCCCCTGGCTTGTGGGACCCAGGGCCTTTGGGGAAGAGCTGGGGGTGTCGTCCACTCACCAGGTGTCTCATGATCTTTGGGAAGGACTTGTGCAACACCTGCCCCTGGTGTGATAGGAGCCTCCGGAGCCAGGCAGTATTTGGGCTGTAGAATACTGAGAAGCCCCCGACCCATCACCCCATCAAAGCCCACTCCCAAGAGCTGGGTAGTGGCAGAGGACCCTGGGCCCTGAGGCCTCCCTGCCTCCTATCTGGTGACCCCATCATGCGGCCTTAGCCCTAGAGAGGAGGTCCCTGGCTGGAGATGCTGCCCAGTGGCATGCTGGGCTGAGGTGCCAGGAGAACAGGCCTGCCTTTGATGCTTTGGGGCAGGGCAGAGGCAGGCAGGTGCCAGTGGGGAGAACGGGGTAGGTGCTGGGGGCTATGTGGTCATCTCCTGGATGTGATGTCAGGCTGTGGGACATGGGATGCATGGGGGACATTGCTCTCTGGGCTTCATCGGCCCATTCGTGGGCAGGGAGAGTGGCTGGGAGCGCAGCCAGCTGGGAGACAAGAGGACACTCAGGGAGGTGAGCAGTGCCTGCACAAAGTTGGGACTGGCTTCAGGGAACAAAGGCCAGCCAGGGGGAGGTATCAATGACCTCTGCTGTTGGGGGTGAAAGGCATCTGACTTGAGGTAAGAGGGTCCCTGTCCAGACCCAGGCTGCTGTGGGACCCTCAGAAGGGACATCCTGGAGGCTCCAAACAAGCTGGGATGCAAGTAAGGCACCTTGCCGGGAAGTCAGGATCGCCAGCCAGGGTGGCCGTCCCCTGGCATGGCTGTGTAAGGCCCCGGGGGCAGCTGACCACCTACCCTGCAGGGAGTGCCCCTCACCGACCAGCAGCTGGGCCAGCACCCAGAAAGCATCTTCCTCCAGCAGATACAGGAGGAGGATGGTGGCGACGTGGCTCAGGTCCCTGTGGCAGCCCACCTCCTGCAAGAGCCAGAGTCACCGTGGAAGGGTGTCTCCTGGGAGGGCTGAGGCCCCCTGGGAGGACTCACATCACCAGAGATGCCAGAGGTCCTCAGGGACACCTGCCTCAAACCCCCGGGGATTTGGGGTGGGTATGAGGACTGAGCAGGTCACGTATGACTTAGCTGACAAGGATCCTGGGGGGACTCCTGCAGCGAGCGTCTAAGCTCACAGGGCCCTAAAGGGCACAGGCAGGGATTGTTCATGCTCCCTCCCTCGGGCCAGGCTGAGGAGGCCACTATGCCAGGCCTGGAGCAGCACCTGTGAACTGCACCCACCATAAGGGCAGGTGTGGAGCGCTACCCACCACACAAAAGGTCCTGCAACAGCTCAGGGGCTGCCTGCCAGGCACAGGAGGGCGGCTGGGTCCCGACCCCGTGTGGGCAGCCCATGGAGTCAGCTCAGCAGCTCTCCCTGCCTGGAATGGTCTGGAAAGTGGGAGTGGCGCAGGAGCAGCCACCTGGGTGACACCCTCCCTGTCTGTTGCACTCCTATGGCATTCAGGCAAAGGGGAAATTGGATCTCTGTCTGGTTTCTGGTGAAGAAAAGGCTTCCTCAGGATGCAAACTCATTTCATGACAAAAGCCTGATCCATCAGGCACCTCAGCAACTTGTCAAACCTGTCTCCTGTGACGACCATCTGCATGCGACCCTGCCAAGCTCCTGGGCTTCGGGGCAACACCAAGAGGGGAAGGTCATTTCTTCATCTGAGACATGGGGATCAGGTCAAGATGACACCAAGAGTCTGGACCTCAACCATTTTTCATCTCAGTTTGACCCCCTCAGCCAACCCTTGCTTGGGTGTCCACGCCAGCAAGTGAGCTTGAGTTCTGCCTACTACGTGCTGGTGGGTCACGAACACTGAATTTTCCAGAAGTGCCGACACCCCCGAGAGACACCCATGCCTGTGAATATGGGCACAGGGCCCAGGAATATCACTGCCCGGAAATACTCACAGGGTTATATGCAGAATAGGCCACGAGGATGTCACGTAATTCCTGCTGCCTAGAAAAGAGGGAAAAGAGGGTTTTCTTTTGTTTTGTGCAGATGCTGTCAGTTTCATTTTGTCTACAAACCCGGACAACAAACACAATTCTGGGTTCAGATATTCTCCCAAATAAGCAGTGAGCTCTTCAGGACACCTGGTTTTTAGGAGTTTTTTCAGTAAAATCCCCATTCCTTACAATGCAAATATCGTAGGTGTACAGTTGGATCCGTAATCATTTTCACTCTGGTTGATTTTTTTCTTCCCCCTTTTCTCAGGTTGCAGACACGGAAGTCCAGTCTTTGGGATGTGCAGTTCCATGGTTCTGAACCAATGTGCAGAGCCTCCCGTCCACCACTGCAGCCCCTCCCAGAGCAGCTCCTTCATCCTCCAAGTCCCCAGTGTGTCCCCTTTACAGATAATGTCTCCCGGCTCCGTCAGCCACTGGCCATCCTGACCTGTTCTCTGTCTCTATGCTTTGCTCTTTCCCAGAATGGCCGATGAATTGGAATCCTGCGGTGGTAGCCTGTTGGGTCTGGCTTCATTCCCTCAGCAGTATGCATCGAAGTTCCATCCATGTTCCTGTGGACATCAGGGAATCATTCCTTTTCCTCACTGAGTCATCTTTGTCTGGAGTGGAACCTCCTTCCTCTTAAGTATCCATGTTGAAGATCATCTCGGTAGCCTCCGGGTGTGAGTGACAATCAATCAAGCGGTGAACGCAGCATGCAGCTTTTATTTGGATGCCAGTTTTTAAATCAGTGTGGTCAATATCTGTGACACTTTGGGGATGTGTGGTATGAGGCCACCGAACTTTGTGAGCCACGGCCCATCTGACCTCCAAAGTGGCTGTACCCTGTCGTGTTCCCACCAGCCATGGGTGAGAGTTTCCGGAGCCCCGCATCCTTTCTAGTATTCTGGGCTGTCAGTGTTGCCCGGGAAGGCTCCCGAGTCCCATCACCCCACCACCTTCCTGGGTAGTTGTGGGTTGTGGAGAGCACTTTTCGCCATTTTGCATAACTTTTTTTGCTGCCTTCCATCTCCTTGGAAGCCACCTGGGTTCTGGCCCCACATGTCCCAGCCCGGCCCAGGGCTTAGAGCCCGGGAAGTGCTCAGTCCATAATGCTGGCTGTTGCCTGGGCCTGGAGAGCCCTTGGCAGCTCTGTCACTCCTCCTGGGTGACCGTGGCCTCTGCCCTGGGGAAGCCCTCATCCCTCTGGATGACCCCATATTTCCTGGGACCCCTGCAGCCCCCATAGGCCTTACTTGACTCTGAATCCTTCTCTAAACATTGTGTGGTTCTGCAGGGTGCGGCTGACATCTACCTTGATGTGGTGGGTGATCCTGGAGGACCTCTTGCCTTTCTCCTTCATGACCTGTAGGGCAGGGCCGAGAGGAGAAAGCAGCCTCAGAACAGACAAAAGATTTCTGGCCCCAAACAGCAGTCATCTTACAGTTAGTACTTTTGGAAGGAAGGGAGGAAGGTTTCCTTCTGCAGAAAGCTCCTTTTTTGCCTTGTTTCTGAAGCCAGGGGGGTCAGCAGAGCCCAGCGCACCTGTGGTGCCTGTGTCACCATCTGTGCCCAGCATGTGCATCTGAGCACAGCCCCCACCCCCAACCTGGGCTTGACGTTCCCTCCAGCTGGAGTCCTGGGCTCCTGACACAGCCTGGCCTATTTGTCCTGCCCTGGCTGAGTGTGGGAGGGCCTTACCTTGTATTTCCCGGGTTCTGGGACTTGACTTTGTCAATGTCTAGCAGGAGTGATCAGGCCCAGCCTCACACAGCCAGGGGAATGCCTTTGTACATGCTTTAAGACAGCTACAGACAGAAGAACACTCCAGTGAGACAGGACGTGTGGTGACTGGGGGAGGAAAGCCGGCAAACAGTCCTGCCGTCCTGTGGTGAGGACTGGGTGCCAACCACCCGCTGAGAGGCAGATGGTGCCATGTCATGGCCATGGGCGCCTGTCTCCTGACTGCAGAGAGCAGTCACAGAGGCCACTCCCTCCCCATGTTACCTTCTTTTTCTTTTGAGATGAAGTCTTACTCTTGTCGCCCAGGCTGGAGTACAGTGGCGTGATCTTGGCTCACTATAACCTCCACTTTCTGGGTTCAAGCAATTCTCGTGCTTCAGCCTCCTGAGTAGCTGGGATTACAGGCGCCCGCAACCATGCCCAGCTAATTTTTGCATTTTTAGTAGAGACAGGGTTTCACCATGTTGGCCAGGATGGTCTCAAACTCCTGACCTCAGGTGATCCGCCCACCTCGGCCTCCCGAAGTGCTGGGATTACAGGTCTGAGCCACCAGTCCCAGCTGTTATGTTACCTTCCTGCTGTTCTTATATTTGTCCAGTCTCCGAGTATTTTCAGCCACTTGGCAGTGCATTTTATTTCCTGACATCTTTGCTGTCAAATGAACCAGGATGGAGTTAGTGGAGCTGCCAGGCCTCCAGCAGCGGCCCATGGATGCTGCATCCTGGGCTTCAGGGCCCTGAAGGAGCCAGGACACAGCAGACCCTGGGAGCTGAGACTCTCTGAACTAACTGGAGCTGGTGGTCTGGACTGGTGATCGCAGGACATGCCATCCTCAGGCCACAAACACCCTGAGTTTTGGTCGGGCCCTGGCCTTTAGCTGGGGACTTGGTGCAAACAGGCAATGATCTCTGAGCCAAGATTGTGGTTCTTGGTTTGGGTTTTGGTCAAACGCTCATGGGAACAGAGTCCATCAGGAAAGGCTGCCCGTCCCAGGGATAGCCATGGCCCACTCACCACTGCCTGGGCCCACGGGCCACCCCCTCTGCCTCACCGACCACTCCTGATTCCTGGTCCCTGGACCAGCCTCCCACGCAGCAGGCACTGGCTCTTACCTTCACCTTCAGGGCATTGACATGGGCAGCTCTGTCTCACTGTAAGGCAACCCAGGCAGAGCTGAGGACCTGCCCGGGCCAGGAGCCATCCTTGTCCATGAAAGGGCCCCAGCCCTCCCCATCCACCCTAAGTCTCATCCCGGGACAAGGCACAGGGAAGGAAGGCAAGGGCCTCCCTATAGAGCTGACGCCCACAAGGCACGAGGACCCTGGAGAAGAGGGAACTCAAGGCTGGCCTGGCAGGGGCCACTTGGGGCCCGTGGGGTACCTCGGCCCACACAATGGGGCTGCTCCTCCTGGGCTGGACGCAACACCCTCTGCGGGAGCTGAGAAAGTCCAGTTCTGAGACGGGATGGGTGCCGCCTAGGGTGGGCGGCTGAGCCCTGACTGACTGCAGTGCCTCGGGAGTGACCACATCACCCACCAGAGTCCAGGGAGCCTGGCCTGAGAGCTGCCCAGCGCCCTGAGGATGCACCTGGAGCCCATCCCACCCGACACTCCCCACAGGCCTTGCAGGGTCTGACCTCCCAGTGTGCACCTGCCTCTGCCTGCAGCCTGGCCGCTGACCCTGCCTGTTCCCCATCGTCACCCATCCTGCCTGACGCAGAGACTGTGACCCTATCTCCAGCCACCCTGGCCCTTCCCGGACTCTCTTCCTGTCAGAGCCTAGGCATGAGACCCCCAGGTCTCTAACTGGGCTGCTCAGCACTGCTGGGGAGAAGCCTGGGGTGACAAGGGTGACCAAGGGCCCTGCAGGCAGTGGAGCTGGCCCCACCACCCCACCTACAGCCTCAGTGAGCTCTCAGGGTCATTGACTTTCAGCCCTCAGCCTCCTCCCAGCCACTGCAAAAACCAGGGCATGGGATGCCTGCCTGTCCTCCCCCTATTGTCCTGTCTGCCCCGACTCAGCCCCCCATCCACCCTGCACAGTGCTGACTGAGCCAGCGGGAAGCAGAGTCTCTGGAGGGCCACGCAGAGCCTTGGGGACTGACCAAGTCCCCTCACTGAGGGGTCCCAGGTGAGCCGCTGTTCCCTGACCACCCCACCTGTTTTCCTCCCCAGACTATCAGCTCCACTCTAGGCCAGCTTGGTTCAGGTACGTTCCAGAAGTGGCAGGTCTCATGGGCTCACCCCACCCCCCTGCCCCAGGCTCCTCCCTCTCTCCATCCTGTGAGTCCGGAGGGGCTGGCTCCAGGCTGGGCTCCCCTTACCAGGCCCAGGTCCTTTCCCAGCACTACTCCCGGGGCCTTCAGCTGCACGCTGTGTTGTCCCCCTGGCCTCACTATGAAATGCCCAGGCCAGGCCTTACCCTTCTTCTCCCCCAGCCTCCCAGGGTCACAGCCCTTGCTGTCCCCATGCCCCTCCCTATAGGATGCCTCAGCTGGGCCCCCTGAGCCCTTGGAGACCTGCTACACAACTGCCCATAGGCCTGGCCAGGTGTCCCCTTGCCCTGTGGCCACCACCCTCAGATCTCACCAGGGCAAGCCCCAAGGGGACAGGGCCAGACCCACAGGCTGCCGCCTTCTCTCCTACTCATGTGGAGACCTCAGTGCTGAGAGCCCTGGGGCTGACCCAGCCCCTCTCTTTCCCACTCACTCTCCCGAGCTCCCTAGATGGGCCTTGAGGCTCTGCCCTAACCCTGACCACGGGCTGGACCTGTAGGAGAGGCAGGGAGGAGTTCTGATCCTGGAGAGGACATTGGCCTGAGCCGGGGAAACCTGCCCTAACTCAGAGAGACCTTTCTAAAAACAAAACCCGTCCCTGAAGTGAGACTGGTGGGTGGGGGGACAGAGGACTCACCACATAACCCAGAGGCGACCGGCGAATTTCCAGATGTCAACATGCTCATGCTCCATGTCCACTGCTGCCCCAGCTCAGCGTCCCTGTGACCCAGCAAGGGCCAGGGAGACAAGGGCAAGGTGAGGGGCTTGGGGTCCTGAGGGCATGGACAGCCTATCTCCACCCTGTGATCCTAGGGAGCCCAGGACCCTCTGACCAGGCTCTGACCAGTAGAGGAAGTGAGGCCCCACCTTCCTCAAGGGAGCAGCCTGACCTGTACCTACCCATACTTAGTAATGATGATGTTGCCTTGTCCCTGGGTGGGCAGGATATCCGGGTCCTCATCCATCTCCATCCTGCAAGACAAAGTCATCCAAAGGCTGTGCTGCATCCGAGAGCTCCAGAGAACACCCGAACGGCTCCCACCAGACCCCCAAATGCTGGCCAGACAGGTAAGCCCCATTCCACCGTTGCTCCCTGAGACAAGAGGCTAAACCCAGTGGTCCCACCCCTGCCCTAGTCTCTAGAGTCCCTGCCCTGGACCAGGAGTGGGCTCCTTCCTGAGGACTTGAACACAGGGAGACCTGGACAGAGAGGCTCATTGTTCCCAAATGCTCTGAGACAAGCACACACCTGCCCTGGCAGGACAAACAGCATCCACCTGCTGAGGGTAAAGGGCCCACGATGGGCTGTTCCGGGCACCTGGAGGCAGTTGGGGTCAGGAACCAGACGTCTCTTTAGGATCAGCCTTCTGAGATCCTTCTGGGACCACGAAGATGCTCAGTTTTCTGTAGGAAGCAAGACATCTGGTGACTGCTCCGTTCTACTCCAATTCTCATGCACTCTGGCCAGTGAAGCCGCTTCAGGAACAACGCCAGCCAAGCAGGAGGGTGTTTAGTTTGGGGAAAAAATGACCTATTGAGTTCAAAGCAGCCTCGTTGCTCGTGGAAACCCCGTCTGAGGTGGAGGACGGCGGACTCCGCAATTCCCAGCTGTCAGTACGGGAGCGGGCTTTGTTTTCCTGGATCACCAAGAAAAAAACAAGAGAACTCTGGGGCCTGGGGCCTGGAGAACACCCAGGGGGACCATCCTCCTTGGGAATACCTGGGACAAAGGGAGGACAAGGTCTCTAGAGCATCAGACAGAGAAGGTTCCAGTCCCTAAGCCCCTTTGACCAGGAGAGACAATCGTCACCCTCCAGGCAGCCCTCTAGAGCTCCTTCATTTTCCACAACCGCCCAAGGGCAGAGGGCTCCCCACCCCACTCCCAGATGAAGGACCCCATGTGTCCAGGGGGGCTCATGGGGACCATCAGTGACCGCACCTGAAGTCTGAGTTGGTGAGACCTCCTCCTGTGGGGACCCAGCTTCGGGCACAGACTTAGACTGAGAATCACCCCCTCCAACCCATGAAGGTCCAGAACCCCAGGGAAATCGAAGGGAGGGAGGCTGGGATCTAAGGGAGGGAGGCTGCAGAGGTCAGGGCTTGAGTCCAGCATGGCACAGGGCAGGGCTGAGAGCACAGCCCAGGGTCACATCTGCGTCTCTGGGCCAGTCATTACCTCTCTGACTCTAGACATCTCACCTGTGGAATGGCTACATTTGGGGACAGCATCCACCCACGGAGTTGCTGTGAGGATGAAGGAAAAGGCCATCTACAAGGTCAGTACAGAACCTGCACTTGGTGAGTGCTCAGGGATGCCATGACTCATCCCCACTATGAATAGAGGCAAAGAGGCTCCAAGGACAAAGCCTCTGTCTGAGGTCATCCAGTGGCCAGCTGGCCAGGCCTCTGCTAGCCAGGCCCTGCTGAGCAGGCCCCTTGACTATTTCCCCATTGATCACACTTTCACTAAGCCCCAGTGTCCAAGTCTCTGCTGACCAGGCCCCCACTAACCCGACCCATGACGACCAAATCCCCCACTGACCACACCTCCTTGGCCAGGACTCTGCTGGCTAGGTCGCCACTGCCCAGGTCCCAGAGCAGCAGT
Source organism: Piliocolobus tephrosceles (assembly GCF_002776525.5). NCBI lineage: Eukaryota > Metazoa > Chordata > Mammalia > Primates > Cercopithecidae > Piliocolobus > Piliocolobus tephrosceles. The sequence goes on from NC_045449.1 coordinate 16,777,716, forward strand.
GCTCAAAGTCCCCTACTCAACTGCCCAAGGGCAGAGGGCTCTTCACCCCACTCCCAGACAAGGGATCCCATGTGTCCAGTGGTTCCCACAATGGCCTTCAGTGACTGCACATGAGGTCTGAGTTGGTGAGACCTCCTCCTGCGGGGTCCCAGCTTAGGGCACCGACTTGGACAGAGGACCACCCTCTCCACCCCACCCATAGGAGCTCTGTCCCAGTGGCCCTTCCAGGGCCAGACTCTGCCCTTTCAGGGGCTGGAACCCCAGGCAGATTTGGAATCCAGGGCAGGGAGGCCACAGAGGTCAGGGCTTTAGTCAAGCACAGCACAGAGCATGGCTAAGAGCACGGCCCAGGGTCACATCTGGGTCCCTGGGCCAGTCACTGCCTCTCTGACCCTAGATCTCACCTGTGGAATGAGTACATTAGGGGACAGCACCTACCCCCCAGAGTTACTGTGAGAACGAACGAGACAAACATCTATACCATCAGTGCAGAACGGGCACCTGGTGAGTGCTCAGGGATGACCCTCCTCAGCACCCGCCCTGAGGCCAGCACCGCCCACCAGGTAGCGACTGTCCCAGGTCAACAGGGAGGGAACACAGCAGGTCACACTCACCTGAGTCTGCTGATCCAGCTGTGCTTCTCACTTAGGAAAGCCTCCTCTGCACAGAACCAGACACTGCTGTGTGTCTTGTCTCCAAGAGGTCCAGGCACAGAAGGCAGCCAGGTAGGCGGCAGGGACTCAGCACCAGTGACATTGCGGGGTCATGACACCCATCACAACGGGCCCCCGCCTGGGTCAGCAGGGCCCAGAGTCAGCATCCTCCACCCCCAAAGCATCGACATATGTGCATGCAGTGTGTGAACGTGAGTGTGCACACATATGTGGGTGAACACGTGTGCATATGGTGTGTTGCTTCTATGGCTGGGCCAGATGGCCCCATTCATGTACACACTCAGGTCCTTGTCACTGTCATCCCCGGCCCTGGGCCTGTGGCCAGCATCAGAGTGTCCACAGGTGCTCCCCAACCTAAGCCCTCCCTAGGTGGGGCAGTCCTGTGGGTGGGGGGCAGAGAATTGAGGGTGGAAGGCAGAGGGCAGGCCCTCTCTTTAGCAGGGGACTCAGCTAGGGTGTAAAGTGCTAGGTCTGTGTGACAGGGCCGGATTCCACACATCTGCTCACCTCCTCCTAGTAGCCCTCTGGGGTGATGTGACTCATCTCCACTACAGATGGCAGCAAGCTAGTTCCAAGGACAAACCCCTGCATGAGGTCACCCAGAGGCCAGCTGGCCAGGACCCCACTAACTAGGCCCCCACTGACCAAGCCCCCCCAACAAGGCCCCTGCTGACCAATGCCCCCCACAAGGCCTTCACTGACCAGATCCTGACTGACCAGGCTCTTGATGACCAAGCCCCCAGTAATCAGATCTCCACTGACCAGGTCCCCACTGACCAAGAAGACCCATTGACCAAGCACCCAATGACCAGGTCCTCACTGATAATCCCTCAATGACCAGGCCCCCTGACCAAGTCTCTGATGGCCATGTCCTTTCTGATCATATTTTTTTGTGACCAAGTCCTAATGTCCAAGTCTCTGCTGACCAGGCCTCTCCTGCCCAGGTCTCTGAGCCATGGTGCTCAAAGTCTTCTTTCAATGACCCCCCTCAGTCCACAGAGCCACCCCTCCCCACATTGGCACCCATAGGCCAGGCACTGGGGGTCTTCTCAGGTCAGGGGCCCTCCTCTGGGACACAGGGAGGGACACTGGGCCCCAGGCTTTGGGTGCCCAGCTTCATGCTCACCCTATAAGACCCTCTGGGCCCATCTCAAAGGGAGTGGAGAGGTGGCCTGGCACCACCTGGACACACCGTCTGGGCCTATCCTTGAGCCACACAGTCAGAGGAATGGGGGGACGTTTGTCAGACCAGCCATCCTGCTCTGTTGGGTCTCCCAGGGCCCTTCCCTCAGAGCCTGGATCTAGAGACACAGCACAAAGGCTGCAGGGTGACCGGCCCAGAACCCTTGAGACTAGGCTGGGGACCACACAAGAACTGTCCCCAGACAGCCAGAAGACCCTTTGCTACTTTCTTGATACCTCATTTCTCACCAGCTACTCTTCCCCCACAGGAATCCCGCTCATGCAGAGTCAATGAGGAGAGGAAGATGGTCACAGAATCCATGGAAAGAAAGAAAACAAAAGATGGGTGGGGAGAAGAGTTGGGAGTGTAGCGTTATAAGGGTCCTACACTATGCGTGTTATTTGAGGGTTGACTGTGATTAATTAAAGGTGTATCTTGTAGACAACCATTACACACACAGTATTTTATATACACACATACACACACACACACACACACAGAGAGAGAGAGAGAGAGACAGAGACAGAGAGAGTCTTGCTCCACTACCCAGGCTGAAGTGCAGTGGCCCAAACACAGCTCACTACAGCCTTGACTTCCTAGGCTCAAGCGATCCTCCCACCTCAGTCTCCTGAGTAGCTGGGACTACATGTGTGGGCCCCCATGCCTGACTGCTTTTGAAATGGTTTCTTGTAGAGACGGGATCTTGCTGTGTTACCCAGGCTGGTCTGGACCTCCTGGCCCCAAGCAATCCTCCAGTCTCAGCTGGAAGTGTTGGGATTACAGGCATGAGCCATTGCACTTGGCTTACACATGTTTTTAAGAAGCATAAATACGAAGGTCAGTGTTGCCATGAAGTCAGGCAGGGGTTGGGAAACTATGGCCCAGAATCCAGATGAAGCCCCCCTCCTGTTGTGGTGAATAGAGTTTTATCGGAGCCACAGTTCCTCCTATGTTCACTTCTTGTCTGTGGCTGCTTTGGGGCTGCAGTGGCAGACCGGAGTAATTGTTGAGTAGGTGCAACAAAGACCACAGGGTCCACGAAGCCCAAGATGCTTACTACCAGGTCCTTTTCAGAAAAATCTTGCTGAGCCCTGAGGAGAGGGCCAGGTGGCAGTGGGGAGGCCATCGGGGAGGCTGGTATAGTAATCCAGGTGAAAAATGATGGGAGCTGAGATTAAAGCGATCGTGACAAATGGCTAGAATCATGATGTACTTTGGGGATAGGACCAACAATACATGGATAAAATGGACAGTATTTAGGTGTTTAGAGTTTCAGATTTTCTTTCTACCAAAGGACCCCTTTCTAAAAAAAAAAGTACAAAAGATCAGTTTAAAAATCTGACCAAAGAAACACCACCATAAGATTATTTGTGTGATTGGAGCTGGGATTGAGCCTGGGTACCTTGTGTTTTCAGCACCCCTAACACCTTGGCTGTTCCAGAGGCACCCTACAAAGCCCCTTGGGTTCAGACAAGCAGAACTTGAAACCACAGATCGGAAGGAATAGAAATCTGTGCATCTTTCACACAAGCCATAACATTCTAAGCCACATCTTTGCAGCACACTGACGTAGGGCTACTTCACCCACAGCCAGTAAGTGTCTGCACCAGTTCCGAGATTTGTGTCCACCCTGTTATAAGAAGGCAGCTGCTTGCGTGAGGCATGGCGGGGAGGAAACAATGCCACCCGGACCTCACCATTGGCTGTGGACTGGCTGTACCATGGGCCAGACGCATGTCTTGGGCAGACACTTTTTAGATGCCAACTTGCCTGTAGACAAAGATGACGCAGAGGTGGCCTCGGGGAGGGCCTGTGTGATGGGTTGAATTTGTCCTTTGAAATTCCTATGTTGATGTCCTTAGCCCCAGTGCCTGAGGATGTGATCTTATTTAGAGATATCATCTTATAGAAATAAGTTAAAATGAAAAATGAGGTCAGTAGGGGGGCCCCCAATCTAACCACTGGTGTCCTTACTATAAGAAAAGGAAATGTGGACAGAGACACACAGAGGGAAGACGAGGTGAGGAGACACAGGGAAGGCCACTTACACACCAGGAGAGAGGCCTGAAACAGAGCCATCCTGGACCACCCTGGAAAACGACCTTCCCTGCCGACACTTTGATCTTGGACCTACAGCCTGCAGGACTGTGAGACAGTGAGATTCTGTTGCTGAAGCTCCCTAGTCTGTGGTACTTTAAGGGAGCCCTAGCAAACCAATGCAGCCTGGTAGCCCATAGAGGATGAAAAGATGGAATGAGCGATGGAGCCCCAGGCTTCCTGTCTACACCTCCTAAAGTGCGCTAAGGGAATCTTTGGTGGGTGCAGGTTTGCAAGATAATTTTGGGAGGTGCAGGGTGCATAATTTCAATGTACCTTATTATGGATTTATCTTACTGTGAAAATGCTTCTAAGAATAGTTTACTTAAGGTTTACATGCTAATGAAGATACAGCTTTAAATGCTAACAAAAAGTGGATGCAGATGAAAACATTCTCTTGCTGTGGTCCAGGGAATCTCGATGTTTTTTTCAGAGACTCGCAGTTTTCAGCTAGAGCTGCCCTCCCCTTCGTGTCCACTGCACACCCCCACAACACACACACATGTACCTAAATACATGCACAGACACACACATGCACATACATGCATGCACACACATACATACACACCCATATGCATGCACACACCTGCACATACACACACACTGTGCTTCATGCCCTCACTAAGGAGGCATGGAAGAGAATGTGTGTCTATAAGAAAATGAAGACAGCTCAAGACCCTGGTTCCCTGGGTGTTTGCACAGGCACCCTCCCTGCAGATCATTCTTTGGTCTCTTTCTCTCTCTTAATGAGAGAGTAGAACCCGAGTGGGTACCCGGCTGCTTAGCGCTCAATCCAAGGTCACAAGCTTCCTCGGGAGCCTGGTGAGATAGGGGCATCACAGGTCCTCCAAACCGAGGGGGCAGTGTTCAGTGGAGCCTTGTGCCCAGGAAGGTGATAGACGGGACGTCTTGGTTCATCAAAGACCCAATCACAATGCAGTGAGGAAGGGCAGCCACCAAAGCTTTTATTCTCCGGGAGGAGGGGCTCTCAGGGGCTGTGAGCAGGAGGCACAGGACTTTATTGCACATGTGGTTAGGTGATGGCTGCACTGGGAACTGGGACTCAGAGTGTCCCGACCTCCTGCTCTGTCTCTCTCTCTCCCTCTCTGCCTCTCTGTCTCTTTCCCTCTCTGCCTCTCTTCCTCTCTCTCCCTCTGTCTCTCTCTCCCTCTGTCTCTCTCTGCCTCCTCTGTCTCTCTCTCCCCATATCTCTCTGCCCATCTCTCTCCCCTCTCCCCACCTCTCTTTCTCTCTCCCCTTCTCTCCATCTCTCTCCCTCCTCCTTTCCCTCCCTGACCCCCATTTATGCACCTGGGCCCCCTTCCTGGGCAGGCACACACACAATGCCAAGACCGCTGTCTGGGATATGGGGGCAAGGCTGCAGGACTGTGGTCCTGGTGTGGCGCCCCCACCTTCCAGCACAAGTGGGGTCGGGGGTCCCAGGCATGACTGCACTCTCCTGGGTGGGCGCCCTGCACTCGGGGAAGCAGAAGCTGCAGGTCTCCACCGGCTCAGGGGATGTGCCCACAGGGCTGCCGGCTTCCATTGGGTGATCTGCAGAGACAAGAGAGGAGTGTGTGGGCCAGGCCTGGCCCTGCACCAGGGTAGGGGTGACGGTGTGGGCAGCTGCACTCTCCTCCGACGCAGGAGCTAAGGGCAATCACCCAGGCCAGTGTCAGTGTCCCCCAGTTGCCAACCAGAACCTGTGCCTGGGCAGGAGTGGGCAGGCAAATCTTGACTCTCATTTCAGTCCAGTACCAAGCAGCCTGCCACACCCCCCAGGGGGACACCTCCTCCTGGGCTTAGCCCTGAAGGCCCTGCATCCTGAGAATCCTGGGCCCAGGCAAATCTGAAGGCTGGCACCCCACACCCACCCTTCCTGGGTGCCACTCTCCTGGGTATCTGCCTGCCAGGATGTCTTAAATTGATTTTATCAAGCTACAGCGAATAACAGGGATGAGCCCTGGGCCTCTCCACCTAGATACAGGGGCAGTGACAGGACGGAGGGATGGCCCGAGGCTTGTCACCCAAGCAGCGAGAAGGGCGAGGACCCCAGTTTCATGCACTCACCCTGGGAAGACTTGGCCGGACTTTGATAGGACCTTGAGCGAGGCTGGCAGGAGCAGAGATCCCCCCTCTTCTTGAGGAAGCAGGCCACTGTCACCAGGAAGCAGCAGAGGACGGCACACAGGCAGAGCCCCAGCGTGCTGTAGACCAGGGCCAGCTGATCCGCACTCAGTTTCAGCCCCGGGAGAGCTGCAAGACAGCGTGAGACCCCTCTCTGCAGTGCCTTCTCCTCTTCCCCTCATTAGGCTCAAGTAATCCACATCCCCCCATCTCCCTGCTGCGAGCTTGTCTGGCTCCTGGAGAGACTGGGCTCCTTTCCTGACCCTGAGGCTGCTGGGATGCTCTCTGGATCCTGGAGGAAGTTGATCCCTCCCCACCTCCTGGCAGCAACTTCCTAAGGCCTCGAAGCTGGAAACAGGAGCTGGGCCTTCTTGTTGTCTCCACTTGCTAGGGCTGTAATTGGGACAGCGCTGGAGATGGGCTGATGGGTGAATGTAGAGATGAACAGACGGGGCTCCAGGGAGCATGTCTCTGTGCATCCTGAACTGGGCCCTTCCTCCAGGGAGAAGCCTTCCTGGGTGAGCGTTTACAGTTGTCCCTAGGTATCCATGGGGGACTGATTCCAGGATCCCCCACAGATACCAAAATACATGGATGTCCAAGTGCCTGATATGAGATGGCCTTGCATTTGCATACAACCTACACACATCCTCCTGTACAGAGTCATCTCTAGATTACTTATAATACCTAATACAATATAGATGCCTTGTAGATGTGTGTTATACTGTATTGTTTAGGGAATAACGACAAGAAAAAATAGCTGCAGAAGTTCAGTACAGATACCACTATCTACTTTGTTTTCTGAGTATTTTCCAGCTGCTGTTGGTTGAATCCACAGACCTGGGGTGCACGACACAGAGGGCCCACTGTAGTTTGAGAGTAGGACAGGCAGCGTTACACTAATGAGACCAGGACAGCAGGTGCCAACCAGGAGGTCCCTGGGCATCAGGGCACCTGGCCGCCCTGTGACTCAGGACTTGCACCTCCAGGTTTGGATGCTGGAGACAGACCCAGACCAGGCGAAAGCCCTCCCCTTGGAAGTGTTCCTTATCCCAAAAGCTCTTCCCTGTCCCTGGAGTTGGGCATCCTATAGGCACTGGGTGGAAGGACAGATGAGCCAGAGTTAAGACAACATGTCGAGAAGAGCGAGCCCTACTTCGTGCTGGGCACTTCCCCTACAGCAACCCCCTCATCCTCCTGCTCTGATGGTGGACAACTACTCCCATTAAAAAATTAAGGCTGATGGCTGGGTGCGGTGGCTCACACCTGTAGTCCCAGCACTTTGGGAGGCCAAGGCAGGCAGATCCCGAGGTCAGGAGATGGAGACCATCCTGGCTAACATGGTGGAACCCTGTTTCTACTAAAAATACAAAAAATTAGCCAACCTGGTGGTGGGCGCCTGAATCCCAGCTACTCAGGAGGCTGAGGCAGGAGAATGGTGTGAACCTGGGAGGCAGAGCTTGCAGTGAGCTGAGATCACGCCACCACACTCCAGCCTGGGCAATAGAGCAAGACTCCATCACAAAAAAAAAAAAAAATTAAGGCTGGCCAGGCACTTCCCCTATAGCACCCCCTTCATCCTCCTGCTCTGATGGCGAACAACTACCCCCACTGAAAAAATTAAGACAGAATTTGTATACCATCAAATTTGCCATTTTAAAGTGTACAATCAGTGGCTTTTAGCACATCACAAGCTTGTGCAGCCACGGCGACTATCTAATTGGAGACCATTTTTATCACCAAACAGAAACCCTGTCTCATCAGCAGTCACTCCCCAACCCCTCTCCTCAGCCCCTGGCAACTGCCCATCTCCTTTCTGTCTCTATGGATTTGCCTATTCTGGACATTTCATATTAATGAAATCATACAACACGTGGTCTTTTGTGCCTGGCTTCTTGCACTTGGCTTCGTGTTTTCAGGGTTCACCATGTCCTGCCGTGCTGTGTATTAGACCTTCATTCCTCTTTAGGCGGAATGGACAGACCACATCTGTTACACATTCATCAGGGAATGGGCATTTGGGTTGCTTCCACTTTCTGGCTATTGTGAATGACACTGCTGTGAACATTCACATCCACATGTTTGTACGGATGTTTTCTGTTTTCTTGGGTGTATACCTAGAAGAAGAATGGCTGGGTCACATGATAACTCTGTTTCATTTTTTGAGGACCTGCTGGACTGTGTTGCACAGCATCTGCCATTCACACTCCATTTTGCAGATGACAAAATGGAGTCTCTAAGATATTGTTCCCAGTCTCAGACCTGCACCTGGGAGCCGGTCTGACCAACTCCCAGGCCGGTGCTCCAAGCCCCTGGGCCACACAGAGGCCCTAGGTCTGGCACTGCCCCTCTTCCTCACATACACTCTTAGATTTAGGAATCTTATAAAGTGACAGAGCTGCCAGGACTCTTAGGGGTCATCAGTGTCACTCTGACATTTACGGGGGGAGATGGGAACTTGGGGTGAGCTGGTGTCACTCCACCAGTCATTGGCTGTCCTTCCTGTCCAGTGCCCAGATCTCAAAGAGGCCTAATGGAGGAAAGCAAGACCCCAGGACCTGCAAACTTGGTGCCACATATCCAAGGCTTACCTGCTCCTACTTGCCTCTGGAATCAAATGCAAACAGTGCCCTGGAGGCATGAGCAGGTGAGACCCTGCCAGCCCTCAGAGCACAGACAGAATGCCGGGCTACAAGTTGTTACTAAGCGGAAATGAACTGCATTGATTCAAGGAGGAAAACAAAACATTTGTGCATATTTCAAACATTTCAACATGAGATTCTGAAACCCAACTGTTCAGAAACCATGCAAGTGTTCAGAGACCATGCCTAGAGCACAGTCACCTGACATCACGCCCTGTGGACCATCTGGGCTGGGCTGGGCCTCATTCTATCTAGGAGAGTGCCATGGGGGCGAGGCTGTGCCACTCTGGGCCTCCGCCTCAAGAAGACCTGACAGCCTTGGTGTTTGCTCCCTTGGGCCTGAGCCACCACTCAAGAAGTCCAGCTGGAGAGTCCCAGTGGAGAGGGGCAGGCCCTGAGATCAACTGGAGGAGAACCAAAACCTGAACATCCCAGCATCAGAGTCGAGCCTCCAATAGCTCCATCCCCAGCACCATCTGCATGAGAGACCCCAAGCAAGAGCAGCAGAAGACCCGCCCAGCTGAGCCCTGCCTCCCCACAGAGCCACGCAAGGTCATAACATGAAGATAAGAATCTGGGGATGAGTGTCCAGATCCAGTGACAAGTGTCCTTATACAAGAAGAGAAGGGAGGAAACACAGGCATGGGAAAGAAGCCATGTGGAAGAGGCAGAGATGGGAGTGATGAGGCCAGAAGCCGGAGAAGGCAGGGAAGAATCCTACCCTGGAGCTTTCAGAGGGAGCAGGGCTCTGCTGCTGCTTGGATCTCAAACTTCTGGGCTCCAGACCAGAAGACAGAGGATCAGTTTGTGTTGTTTTAAGAACCTAACATGTGCACACTGTCATAGCAGCCCCAGGAAGCACAGCCTATCCTAGGACAGAACCCATCCAGTCAGGGTGACAACCCCTTCAGTCCTGGGCAGGGTTCTGAATGCTCAGCAAACCCCAAGTCACTAAGGCCCCACAAGAGCCCTGTGAGGTCAGAGTCATTATGACCATTATAGGTGGGGACAGCAAGGCACGAGTAGCCCAGATGCACATAGGTTAATTTTGATGTCACAATTTGTTCAATATTTAGATTTCAGCACCAGTGTTTTTTTCCTAACCTTATGTGCTTTGATGCATTCCAGAACCTTATTCCCAGAAGGGGTCACGGGCACCCCCAATGTCTGCAGGACACAGAGGCTGAGCAGTTCCACGGCTGACTACCTCCAGTTCCTTTTTTTTTTTTTTTTTTTTTTTTGAGACGGAGTCTTGCTCTGTCACCCAGGCTGGAGTGCAGTGGTGCCATCTTGGCTTACTGCAAGCTCCACCTCCCGGGTTCATGCCATTTTCCTGCCTCAGCCTCCTGAGTTGCTGGGACTACAGGCGCCCGTCACCACGCCCAGCTCATTTTTTGTATTTTTAATAGAGATGGGGTTTCACCTTGTTAGCCAGGATGGTCTTGATCTCCTGACCTCGTGATCCACTCACCTTGGCCTCCCAAAGTGCTGGGATTACAGACGTGAGCCACCACGCCCGGCCTCTCCCTCCAGTTCTAATCTCATGCCAATGCACTATCCCTCTGTCCCTTCCCAGGTCCTTGTCATCTCTGGTTCCTATTATTGCCAGAAATAGCCTCTCACAGGGCCCCTGCTGCCATCACCACCATCCAGAGGCAACAGGGCACTCTCCCCACAGCCGTGCTCTGACCCCTTCTCCCGTGGCTGCCCCTGTGCCCAACAAGACATCAGCCTCCCAGTCTGGCACATGGGGCCCACTGTCATCTGGCATCTGGTCCCTCCTGGTGCCATCTCCAACCACCCCTGAATGCTTGCTCTTCCCAACTCAGTCCTCTGCAACCCCCACATTGGGGGACAGGGTCCTGCCCTTGGTGCTTTTCCTCCTTCTCTGCTGGACAGATGAGCAGCCCCACCCACTGGGGCAGGCTCCCTGGGCCACCTGTTCCCCTCAGTTAGATGCAGACACTACATGCACCTGCCCCGGAGCCTGGGCAGAGAGCTCCTTGCATCAGCCTGGAGTTGTCACAACAGAACCCCACGCCAGACTCCTCTCCTGCTCAACATCTCAAGCCATTTTCAGTCCAGCTTGGGAGCCTGCCCTAGTCTCCCCACGAAGCCCCATGTGTGAGTAGCAGGGCCTTCTGTGCCCTCTTGGTGAGCATGTGGAGTGGTCAGTCTCCACCTTCAAAGCAGATCTGGGGTGGGGTCCCTCCTGCTTCCGTGGAGTGGCCACCACACTCCTGCAGGCTGGAAGCCTGAGAGGAAGAGATTTAGCCCAGTCTCCAGCACGGAGCCCCTCACAGCCTCCCAACAGCCCAGTTCGCTGCTCCTAGCAGCACCTGTATGTGCTGTTGCCTCTGCCTAGAACCCTGTCCCCACCGTGTGGCTTCAACATAGTTGCTTTTTGAATGAGCAGTTCCAGCGCACAGAGCACATGCTCCCCCAAAAACGTATTCTCCCAAATCACCCTCACAGCAACTCTATGAAGGTGAACAACTCCAGCCTCACAGAACCAAGGTTCAGAGAGGGTCAGTAGCTTGCTCCAGGTCACACAGCTTGTGAGGGACATAACTAGGGGTCTGGCTCCATATTCCACACCCCCGCCCCAGCCTGCCCTAAAGGCTCCTCCTCCGGGAAGCCTTCCTTGTCCCCATGTCACCTACAGCTGGGTTACGTGGCCCCCATGCACTGAAAGGAATGTGTCATATGCGTGGCTTGTCCACTGCCTGGCCTTCCACAAGACGGTAAGCTCCATGGGTCTGGGACAGGAACTGCCTCATTCTCCCCACTACCCATGCACAGCAAGCCTGCCACAGTTCCAGGTTCAACTAAGGAGGGGCAGTTCTGAATGGGATGCAAGAGAAACCTGGAGCCAGGGTGAGGTGGGGCCTGGCAGGGTTGGAGATGGGGGACAGCAGATTTCGGGGAGCCCACGAAGAGGGCAGAGAACAGGTCAGCCCTTCCACCGTGTGCAGCTGGACAACTTGGTCGCATGGCGTCCTCTGCTCCCTGCCCTTAAATAGGTCCACCTCTGGGTCCCTCCCCTCGCCGTGTGGCTCTGTACTTCCTATTTGCAATCCACAGCAAGCTCCCCTCCTGCCCCACCAGCCCATGCAGGCATCAGAGGTTAGAACAGAACAGACCTTAGCCCTGGACCTCTGGAGAAACACAGGGCAGGGCAGTGCACAGCCACACAGCCACCAAAAGCCACACCATGGCACAAGTGTGGCAACTGATGCAGGGTGAGGCGTGGTAATGCTGACCCCACTGGCACCAACAGGTCCTCACACAGCCCCCAATGCTCACAGCCTGGGGCTCCATTCCTGGAGCCAAGATGAGGCTCCGAGGTTCTGCCCAGTGGCCTCTGGGAAGGGGGCTTGGCTGATGGTCACACACAATAAGTGGCTAACTTTGTCCCAGGGATGACAGTTCACCCTCAAGGAGCAATAGCCCTGTGGACGCCATTTTGGGTCATTTTGCTCTTGCAGAGTGGACAAACTTTGGAACCCCCAGACTGTGCTCAAATCCCAGCTCAGCCATGCACTCGCTGTGTGACTGTCAGCGAGTCACTCTAAATTTGAGACTGTCTCTCGATCTGTGAGGTGGGTAGGAATGACCCACAGGGAAATCTATTACATCAGAGGTGGGCAATGTTCCAGGTTTGCAGGAAGTTTCAAATGCATCACTGGATGCAGGGAAGGTATGCAGGTGGCCAGACACCAGGGTGACAGGCATGGCCACTTGCATTGGTGGCTGGGCTCTTTAGCCCCTCTGTATCCACACCCCCTCCATGTGAATCTGCACATCCCCTCAGAAGAGGCTGTGCTAGATTAAAAATGGCCTTGAATTCACCATGACTACAAGTTTCCTCCCTCCCCCAACTTGCTCCTTCTACCAAGAGGTGGCGTCTGTTTCCCCTCTCCTGAATCTGCTGGCACTGTGAATGGAAAGAAATGCAGTGGCGGTGATGAAATGCAAGTTCCCAGCCTAGGTGGCAAGAGGCCTGCGTGCTCCTGTCTGCTGCACTCCTGTATTATCATGAGATGGATGCACCTGGGCAGCCCACTGGTCCCAGGACGGGGATGAGAGGCACATGGAACAGAGCCAGCCTGGCATAGCTGAGCCCAGCCAAATCCCTGACTCTGGAGGAAGCCCACACCTCCACATTTGGGGATGGCTTGTTAGGCAGCAGCAGCTAACTGGCAGGAGAGTAGGAGATGCCAGGCTAAGCAGGGACAACGGGGTGCTGGGCAACCTCCATCATCAGGCACGCAGGCTCTGCCCATGGGACCTTGGCCCTGGGGACTGGCCTCATGGAAATGAGGTTATCACAGGAAAGTCACTGCAAAGGAAAGGAACCAATCAGCCTCGAGAAGAGCAGGCCTGCTGTCTCTCCAGGACAGGCTGAGAGCAGGGCAAACTCCATCGCTAGTGTTTATGGATCCACACAGCATCCCTCTTCCGTCCTTTCTGATGCCACAGAGCAGGGGAGGTGCACCAAGAGGTGGTTGCTGGGAGGACTAATTAGATCCTTTCTGATGCCTGACACTTAGCAGATGCCCAGCTCAACAGGACCCTTCTTCCCATGTCCAAAGTGGCCATCTCCAGCCATAAGCTTTTTCATTTTCTTTTCTTATTTTTTATTCTTTTTATTTTTATTTTTATTTATTTATTTATTTATTTATTTATTTATTTATTTTTGAGACACAGTCTCACTCTGTCCCTCAGGCTGGAGTGCAGTGGCACAATCTTGGCTCACTGCAACCTTCACCTCTTGGGTTCAAACCTTTCTCCTGCCTCAGCCTCCCAAGTAGCTGGGACTACAGGTGTGCACCACCGCATCCCGCTAATTTTTGTATTTTTGGTGGAGATAGGGTTTCCCCTTGTTGATCAGGCTGGTCTTGAACTCCTGACCACAAGTGATCTGCCTGCCTCTGCCTCCCAAAGTGGTGGGATTATAGGTATGAGTCACCATGCCCAGCCTTTTCTTTGCACAATTTTTTTCCCTCTGGCAATGGCTAATGAACCACAAAAACTTTTTTAGTAATACCTTTCCCTTCTCATTCTTAGGAAGCTTCTTTTGCCTCTAAATGGAATCTGATGGATTCACAGTCAGATTCTACCAGAAGCACAAAGAAGAGCTGGTACAAATTTTACTGAAACTATTCCAAAAAATCAAGGAGGGATTCTTTTAACTCATTCTGGAAAGCCAGTTTCACTCTGGTACCAAAACCTGGCAAAGACACAACAACAAAAAAAAGAAAACTACAGGTCGATATCCCTGAGGAACATAGATGCAAGATGCAATTAGAGATTTAAATGTAAGACCCTAAACTGTAAGAATCTTAGAGAAATCCTGGAAAATACCATCCTGGACATTGGCCCTGGGAAAGAATTTATGACTAAGTCCTCAAAAGCAATTACAACAAAAACAAAAATCGACAAGTGATACCTAATTAAACGAAAGAGCTTCTGCACTGCAAAATAAACTATCAGTGTAAACAGGCAACCGACAGAATGGGAGAAAATGTTTGCAAACTATGCACCCAACAAAGGTTTAATATCCATAATCTATGAGGAAGTTAAACAATTCAAAAATCAAACAACAACCACATTAAAAAGTGGGCAAAAGACATGAACAGACACTTTTCAAAAGAAGACATGCAAGCAGCCAACAAACATGAAAAAATGTTCAACATCACTGATCATCAGAGAAATGCAAATGAAAACCACAATGAGGGACCACCTCACACCAGTAAGAATAGCTATTGTTAGAAAGTCAAAAAACAACAGATGATGGTGAGGCTACAGAGAAAAAGGAACACTTATACACTGTTGGTGGAATGTAAATTAGTTCAGCCACTATAGAAAGCAGTTTGGAGATTTCTCAGAGAACTTAAAACAGAGTTACCATTCAGCACAGCAATCCCATTACTGGGTATATATCCAGAGGAAAATAAACCATTCTACCAAAAAGACATGCACACGTGTGTTCATCACAGCACTATTCACAATAGCAAAGACATGGAATCAATCTAGGTGCCCATCAATGGTGGATTGGATAAAGAAAATGTGGTACATATACACAATGAAATACTACACAGCCACAAAAAGAAAAAAAATCATGTTTTTTGCAGCAACATGCATGCAGCTGGAGACCATTATCCTAAGTGAATTAACGCAGAAACAGAAAATACCACATGTTCTCACTTAAAAGTGAAATGTTAAGCACTGCATACAGATGGAACAACAGACACTGGGGCCTACTAGAAGGGGGAGGTAGGGAGGGAGTAAGGGCTGAAAAACTACCTACTGGGTGCTATGCTCACCACCTGGGTGACAAGACCATTTGTACCCCAAACCTCAGCATCAAGCAACATACCCATGTAACAAACCTATACATGTACCCCCAGATCTGAAATAAAAGTTGAAATTATAAATAAAATAATAATAGAAATAAATGGAGTCTGCAGCATTGGTGGAGGGCAGGTGGTGGCTCTGCTCAGGTGCTCACACACGTGGGTCTGCTGCTTACTCATGCCTGTGCTTCGAGAACTGGCGCAGGCTCGGCAGCCTCCAGTACAAGGCTCTTCCTCACATGGCAGGTCCTTTCTCCTGCTTTCTTCTTGTCCACAGACTTCTGGAAATGTTGTGTACATTGTTTTTTATCCTGGGATGATCTCCCTGGCTTCTGCCCATTTGCCTGTACTCTGGGCTTCGTGCATAGTTGACTCTCCTGTTCTAGGCCTGGCATCAGGCCTCCTACCCGTTCTGACCCTGCGTGACACCATGCAGATTGGCCTGGGGTTGCTTACCTGGACTTGCTTCTGAGCCTCTGTGCTCCGATCCTTGGTACCTTCCCGAGTTGTCTGAATTGTTTTCAACTTCTCCACTCCGCTGTCTCCTGAGCTCTGGTGGGAGGTTCACTGGGCTCCTGAGCTTGTTCTCACAGAAGTATGCACATTGCTTAGGGTGCTGTCCACAGATGGAGGCACAGCTGATGCAATCCCTCAGGAGATGGTCATAGAACCTGCCTTGCTCCTTGCGGCAGTTGAGTGACCCTGGGAGACAGAAGTGCGTAATACTGCTGGGTAACAGACTAGCAGGAGTTTGTAGGTTTGACCACAAAGGACATCAAAGTTAAAAAAAAATTACGGTAAAATTCCAGCAAGCAATTCCAGAGTAAGCCAAGTACTTTTACAATATACACATTGAAGACTGTGCATTGTCCTCTAAGTACTATTTTAGCTGCATTGCATTTTGATGTGTATTATTTTTCCTCTACCTAGTTCAAAATGTACTTATTTTTCATTATTATTTCTTCTTTGACCAATGGGTTATTTACAAGTGCATTTCTTAGTTTCCAAACATATGAAGATTTTCAGTTATCATTTAAAATTGAGATCTAGATTACATTGTTACATAAGACCTTTACTTGCATTTTTCAAGCCTCATCAAGGAGAAATATATTTCAAATTAGCATAAGGAATGAAGGGGAAAAGCCAGAATCCTCTTTGACAAGTTGGGGCAGGGGGTTGGAAGGAAGGTGGAAAAGTTCACATGAATAGTGTTTCTTCTCTCTTAATACTAAATAAGAATTACAGCAGCTTACACAAGTATCAGTGCCAAGGCCCAGAAGCCAAGGAAACTAAAGCTCAATCACACTTGCCTTAAGAGAGCACAGTGGACCCAACTTTGAATGCATTAAGAAATCTATTTGGAACAATCAATTATCTTATCTAAAGCCTCAGAATATTTCTTTCTAATTTTTTTTTTCTTGAGATGGAGTTTCGCTCTTGTTGCCCAGTGAAGTGCAGTGGCACAATCTCAGCTCACTGCAACATCTGCCTCCCAGGTTCAAGAAATTCTCTTGCCTCAGCCTCCCGAGTAGCTGGGATTACAGGCGACCACCACAACACCCGGCTAATTTTTGTATTTTTAGTAGAGATGGGGTTTTGCCATGTTGGCCAGGCTGGTCGTGAACTCCTGACCTCAGGTGATCTGCCTGCCTCGGCCTCCCAAAGTGCTGGCATTACAGGCAGCATGAACCACTGCGTCTGGTCTAGCCTCAGAATATTTCTACATGAAAGTTTTTACGTGAAAAAGGCAAGTTTCCTTTGTCTTTAGAATAAGGTATTTATGTGAAAATGTGGCTCACACATCTATTTTAAGGACACATTTCAGAGGCAGTGCAGGATAGTGGATAAGAACCCAAATTTCAGAACCAAATTTCAATTGGGGTCATCCTCGGCTGTACCACTTGCAGGCAGTGTGGTCTTAGCCTTTCCATACCTCAGTTTCCTCATTTCCAACATAGGGAAAATAACAGTACTGACTTCTTAGGGTTGTTGGCAGAGTTGTAGGACCCAACACAGTGCCTGGTGCATACTAAATTCTCACTTAATGGAAGGCTTGAGTAGAATATTCATTTGAGCGTCTTCACAAAGCAAACACACACCCGTTCTTGTGTCTTTGACAGAGTAAAGGAAGGAACTAAAAGATCACGGAATTGGGACCTTGGGGAAAACTCAGATGGCCCACATGGGGCCAGTGACCTCCCCTGTTCTGGCCCTGCCCTATGCTCAGGGTTCCCCTGAACCGCACAGAAACTGACACCTCCACTCTGTGTCACACAGGGTTAGTCCAGCATTGGTGTCCTTGGGGCTTTCTGTGACCTCTTCCCCTGTTGCAGGTGGTGCCTGAGCACCCGAGACCACTGACCCTCCCTGCCTGACCTCACACCCTATCCAGCCACCCCACCCCAGGACGCAGTCCTCCCTACTGTGTTTCCCACCTCTGCACCTCTGCGCATACTGCCCTCTTTTCCAGACATCCATCTGATTTCCCCATTCTGTGGCCTCTTAACAATCCGCCTCTGATGGTGCTTCCTGTAGTGACACCTCCCCACCCTACAGCCCTTCAGCTGAAGGTGGTCTCTCCCAACTGCGGCTTTCTACCTTGACACATAGTCATTTCTCCCATTAGATGACACTGTCTTTGAAGGGCCATGCCAGATTTCTGTTTCCATAGGGCTGGAGCACTCCATCTATGTTTGTGGGATGAACCAATGAATGTTCTAATTCATTAATGGGTAGTGGTTCAGGTCATGATTTAGAGTGGGAGTCCTGGGTTCAAACCAGGATGTCGCTGTGACATCTCCACTTTTAAACTGGGTGATCTTGGGTAAGTCACTCATCCTCTCTGAGTTCCCCTCAACAAGTATTCATGAAGGACTTACTATGTGTCAGGCACTGTGCTAGGCTCAAGTCAGACATGGTTCCTCCCCCCAGGGAGCTCCCAGCCTAGTGGTTGAGTCAGACATAAAACACATACACACGAAAGAACAAAACAGCAAATCGTGGTAAGTTCTATCAAGGAAAAGAACAGGTTATGAAAGAGAACAGCAAGCAATGAATAGTTTTCAAGACAATCAGGGAAAGCTGAATATGGCCTGAGTATTAGATGATGTCAATAAAGCATTGCTAGTAGTGACAGGATATTTGGGTAATGTTTTACAGGTCTTCGTGGTCCAGTATCTGCAGGTAAAATTATACGAGATCTTGGCTGTGCTTTAAAATACACAAGGCAGGCTGGGTGCAGTGGCTCACACCTGTAATCCCAGCACTTTGGGAGGCTGAGGTGGGTGGATCACCTAAGGTCACATGGAGAAACCCTACCTCCACTAAAAATACAAAATTAGCTGGGCATGGTGGCACATGCCTGTAATCCCAGCTACTTGGGAGGCTGAGGAGGGAGAATCACTTGAACCCAGGAGGCAGAGGTTGCAGTGAGCCGAGATCGCACCATTGCACTCCAGCCTGAGCAAAAAGAGCAAAACTTTATCTCAAAAAAAATAAAAAATAAAAATTAAATTAAATTAAATTAAATTCACTAGCCAAAACAATTGGTTGGGAAAATACAAGGCAGAATTTAAACAATTTGTGAAGCTGGTGATGGGTGCAGAGGGCGTCATTGTGCTATCCTGTCTGTGTACATGTGTGATAAGTTCTGTAATAACAAGTTTCAAAAGAATGTAACAACAGACAGTGACAAGGGAGGGCCTAGTTCTACTGGGTGATCAGAGGAGACCCCTGATGTTTGGGCTGAGACCTGAACGTTGAGTAGGAGGGAGCTGAGGGAAGATGATAGAGGGAATTCATTCCAGGCAGCGGGAACAGCATGTGCAAAGGACCTGAGACAGGAAAGAACGTACTATGTTTGAGACACTGAAAGAAAGTTGTGTGACCAAAGCAGGAAGGTGGAGGGGTAAGAGGTGCCACACTGTACATCTCCTCCTGCCACCCTTTCCTCAGCCACCTGACTGTGGGGCCAGAGGGTGCTCTAGGGAGGAAGGAGGAGGGTGATTGCACTGTCCCCTGGGCTCAGGCCCCAGAACTCACTGCAGAACGTTGCACAGGTGCGCTGGCTCTGATGGTTGCAAATGGCTTTGCAGGACATGCAGGTGCCCAGCAGGGGATCCCAGTACTGCTCTTCGGGGCAGGATCTCATAGCCACCCCTGTCCACAGGCCCTGTGGAGCTGAGAGACCAGGAGAGTGAGGGCAGCTGGCAGGCGGCCACAGCCCAGCCTCTTGTCCCTGATGGGAACCCAGACAGCCTCTTCTGCCCACATTCCCACAGACAACCTTTCTGTCTCAGGAGCAGAGAGGGCAGACAAAGCTGGCTTCCAACCCCCACTGCACTTGCTGGAGGCTTGGGGCAGCCACTTCCCCTCTCCAGCCTCAGTTTCCCCATCTGCACATGGTTGTTTTCAGGTCCTTTGCTCTCTGACATCAGCAGCACCCTGCTGGGCCCTAATCCCTGCCCTCCTTAATGTGCCACGCCTCTCCCTGCCACAGGGTCTTTGCACATGCTGTTCCCTCACATGACGTGCCCTTCTCCCCAGCCCCTGCCCCTCAGCTGCTTATTCCTTCTCAGACTGAGACCTCTGTTTAACCTGATCTCCCAGGGAAGGCTTTCTGACTCACCCCCAGACTAGGACGCGGTCCTTCTTCCACACACTCGCACTGCCCTTTATTTGTTGCTGTGGCCACTTTCCTTATTTGATGCTGGCTCCTACACTAACTGTGAGCACCATCTGGCAGGGGCTGTGCCTAATTTTTCTTGTTAATTGCTGAGTCCTCAGAACCTAGACAGTACTTCGGACATAGTACGTGCTCATGAAATGAATGATTTCTTTAAAAGCAGACCAAGTCAGGGCCTAGCACACAGCAAAAACCAAGAAATGTCAATTTCCTTTCCATTTTCTTTTTTAACTGAAGTATAAAACAACCACAATGATGTGTGTGTGTGTAAGGTGCGCAAAAAGCTGAAGAATACAGCTTGGTGACATTTGATGTATGTATACACCTGGGTCATTACAGCCCACATTGAGATGTAGAATATTTCCTGCACCCCTGAAGACTCCCTAGGATCCCCTCCCACCCAATGCCCACTCCTAGAGGCAGCCACTGTTCTGTTGTTACTCCCATAGGCTAATATTGCCCCTTCTGGAACTTCCATGTCTGGTTTTGTCCCTTTTGAGTCTTCCACTGTGTGCAAGCATCACCTTCTCTATCCTTTCTGATTTCATGACATTTGTTTCCCCCAATAACTTCTCCTTAAAAATGTTTAAAAGCGGCCGGGCACGGTGGCTCACGCCTGTAATCTCAGCACTTTGGGAGGCCGAGGCAGGCGGATCACGAGGTCAGATCGAGACCATCCTGGTTAACACGGTGAAACCCCGTCTCTACTAAAAAATACAAAAAACTAGCCGGGCGAGGTGGCGGGCGCCTGTAGTCCCAGCTACTCGGGAGGCTGAGGCAGGAGAATGGCGTAAACCCGGGAGGCAGAGCTTGCAGTGAGCCGAGATCCGGCCACTGCACTCCAGCCCGGGCGACAGAGCGAGACTCCGTCTCAAAAAAAATAAATAAATAAAAAATGTTTAAAAGCATTTTGCAAGACATGTATTCATGTATTTGTTTTTTTTTTTTTTTTTTTTTAACCTTCTTGAGAACAAGCAGGCTACCCATAAAACTCTATTAGTTACAAAGTCAGGACATCTCAAAAGCAATCCTGGGATGTGAGGAGTGACATGGAGGAAAGCAGTAGAGTGGCACGCTCTGGGAATCTGTGCCTCCTGCTAAATAACTACGGAGCTGCCAGCCACTGTCTGAAGTCACTATTTGGGAACTCTGGAATTGTCCAGGGGAGAGCTTGATGGTAAATTTTAGGAATGTCAGCCTATCACGTGGTTGTGGCTACTATTCCACAGCAGTGCCGCTTGCTGGAGCCAAGATAAGCAAGAAGGACCCTTGTCCTCCAAATATTAAGGTTGTGGGTTCTGACTGCTGATGGCTGCCTGTGACCACTGAGGGGCCAGCACAAAGGACATTGTTTCAACCCCCAAAGACTGAAGTGGCTTCCAGAGGATTTAAAGAGAAAGTATCCTTCTCTGGTCTGGGAGCCAAGCACTTAAGGAAAACTTTGTCAGGTCACTGTTGACTGCAGAGATAAAAGAACAGAAACTTCAGTGACTACACACAACAAGGAATACATACTGTGCAAAAATACAAATTAAAGTTGGAAAAAAACAAAGCTTAAAACTAAAAGTTTGGAAAAGTCACAAACAGATGGCTTCAGCCCTTAACAGGCAAGGTTCGGCAATCCTTAAGGAGTTTGGTAAAGTTAGATTTCCAGTCACCACAGCATAACACTCAAAATGTCCAGGTCTCAAAAAAAAATTACAAAGCATACAAAGCAGCAGCAGTTTTGCCACATTTACAGGAAATACAGACTATGACAGAAACCATTTCCAGGAAAGTCTGTATATTGGGATTACTAGTCAAACGTGTGAAATCAAGATTTGTGCTAAGTTTGTTCAATGAGCTTAAGGAAACGATAGACAAAGAACTAACGGAAGTCAGGAAAATGTTGTATGAATGCAATGAGCGCATGGTAAAGAGACAGAAGTGGTAAAAAAAAAAAAAAAAGGAACCAAAACTTGGAAGCAACCAAAATGCCCTTCAGTAGGTAAATGTATAAATCAAGTGTGGTATATTCAAACAATGGACTGTTATTCAATACTGAAAAATGAGCTATCAGGGCATTAACAGACATGGAGTAACCTTAAATGCATATTACTAAGTGAGAGAAACAAAGCTAAAAAGTCTACTGTATGATTTCAACTCCATGACATTCTGGAAAAGTCAAAAACTATGGAGACAACAAAAAGATCAGTGATTCCCAGGGGTTGGAGGATGGGAGGGATGAGTAGGTGGAGGACGGGAGGGATGAGTAGGTGGAGGACAGAAGGGATGAGTAGGTGGAGCACAGTGAATTTTTAGGGCAGTGAAGCTACTCTGTAAGCTACTCCAGTGGTGGACATATGTCCATGTACATTTGTTCAAAGCCATGTACCACACTGAGAGTGAACCCCAATGTAAACTTCAGACTTTAAATGATAATAACGTGTCAGTGTAAGTTCACTGATTGTAGCAAATGCACCATCTGGTTTAGGATGTTGATAGTTGAGGAGGCTGTGCCAGGGGATGTGGGAACTCTCTGTGCTTTTGCTAAATTTTTCTGTGAGCCTAAAAATGCTCTAAAAGTAGTTTTTTTTGTTTTTTGTTTTTTGTTTTTTAAGAAAAAAGAAAAAAAAATACAGAAGTTCTGGAATGGAAAAGTCCAAAAAGTGAAATACGAACCTTAACAGATGGGGTTTATCAGCAAATTTAAGCAAGCAGAAAAAGGGATCGGTGAACTTAAAGATAAAACAATTGAAGTAATGTCTGTGTAGCAAGAATGAAAAAAGGTTGAGGAAAATTGAACAGAGCCAAATGTACTAACATATGGTCGTAGAAGTTACAGAAGGAGAAGAGACAAAATGGCAGAAAAAGTATTTGAAGGAATAATGGCCCTAGACATCCCAAATCTGAAAAAACATGTGAATATACTCATTCAGGAATCTCAATAAATCTGATGCAGGAAAACCTCAAAGAAACCCACACCAAGACAAGTTACAATAAAACTGAGGAAACCCAAGGCCAGACAGAATTGCGAAGGCAGCAAGAGAGAAGCAGCTTCTTGTGTACAAAGGATCCTCAATACGGTAACAGCTGATTTCTCCTAAGAAACCAGCCAGAAGGTAGTGTAATGATGTATTTAAAGTCTTGAAAGAAAACAATAAGCTGTCAACCAGGAATTGTATATACTTTTAAATCATCTTTTAATAATGAAGGAGAAATTAAGACATTTCCAGATAAACAAAATCTGAGGACTGCACTACAAGATATGCTAAAGGGAGTCTTTCATGCTGAAATAAAAGTACTCTCGATGGTACCTTGAAGCCATAAGAAAAAGTGAAGTAAATATAAAGGTAAATAAATAAATATAAAAGCCAGAATTATTTTACATTTGCATGGTTTGTAATTCCTACTTTTTTCCTATATGATCTAATAGGCGATGAGTAAAACAGTGATTACAAACCTATGTTAGTGACAATAGAGTGTACAAAGATGCAATACGTGACAATAAAAATATAAAGGGAAAGGCAGGGAAATATAGGAACAAAGCTCTTATGATCTACTGAAACTAAGTTGATATTATTCAAACTAGGGTATCATAAGTTTAAGATATTAATTGTAATCCCCAATAACTAAAATATGTATAGAAAAAGAAAGAAAAGGGGACTCAAAGTGGCCCACTACAACAAAATACAAAAATGAAGTAATTGAAGAAACAAAAACGTATAAGGCATACATAAAACAAATATATAAATGACTGAAGTAAATCTTTATCAGTAATCATATTAAATGTAAATGAACTAAACTCTGCTAGTAAAAAAAAATTGGGCCGGGCGTGGTGGCTGACGCCTGTAATCCCAGCACTTTGGGAGGTTGAGGCAGGCGCATCACAAGGTCAGGAGATCGAGACCATCCTGGCTAACACGGTGAAACCCCGTCTCTACTAAAAATACAAAAACAAAATTAGCCGGGCATGGTGGCGGGTGCCTGTAGTCCCAGCTACTCAGGAGAGTGAGGCCGGAGAATGACGTGAACCCAGAAGGCGGAGCTTGCAGTGAGCCAAGATTGCGCCACTGCTCTCCAGCCTGGGCAACAGAGCGAGACTCCGTCTCAAAAAAAAAAAAAAATTGGCAGATTGGATTTAAAAACCCACAGGATTTATGTATATTCTGTGTATAAGAGACTTATTTTAGATTAAAATATATATATATATACAAAGCCAGAATTACTTTACTTTTTGCATGGTTTGTAACTCCATTTTTTTTCCTATATGATTTAATAGACAATGAGTAAAATAGTGGTAAAATAGAAGTTGAAAGTAAAAGAATGGGAAAAGGTATTTTATGAAAATAGTAACCAGAAGAGAGCTGGGGCAGCTATACTACTGTCGAACAAAACAGACTTTAAATTACAAAAAGGTTACAAAAGACAAAGAAGGACAATATATTGGATGCAGCATAAAGATGTAACAATTATAAATATATACACACCTAATGACAGGGTTCCAAAATATATGAAACAAAAATTGACAGAATTGAAGGGAGAAATAGATAGTCCTATGCTAATATTGGGATATTTCAGTACCTCACTTTCAGTAATAAGACAGAACAACTAGACAGATTAAATAAGAAAATAGAGGACATCAAGAACACTATAAACCAATTAGACATCACGGACATATAGACAATGCTCAATGCAACAACAGCAGAATACACATTCTTTTCAAGTGCACATGGAACATTCTCCAGGATAGACCTTATGTTCAGCCACAAAACAAGGCTAAAATTTAAAAATTTTTAATTTTTTAAAACTAAAATTATTCAAAGTTTCTTTTCTGATCATAATGGTATAAAACTACAGATCAATAGCAGAAGGAAAACTGGAAAATTCACAAATATGTGTAAATTAAACAACACGCTCTTCAAAAACAAATTGGTCGAAGAAGAAATGACAAGGGAAATTACAAAATATCTTGAGACAAGTGAAAATGAAAATACAACATACCAAAAGTTGTGAAATACAACAAAAGCAATGCAAAGAGGGAAATTAATGCAAATACATACACTGAAAAAGAAGAATCATAACCTGATCATAACTAAATCATAACCTAATTATATACCTTGAGGAAATAAAAATAGAAGATCAAACCAAATCCAAAAATAGCAGAAGGAAAGAAATAATGAAGACTGGAGCAGAGATCAAGAACACAGGGAATGAAAAAACAATAGACAAAATCAACAAAACGAAAGCTGGCTCTTTGCAAAGATCAACAAAATTGACAAACCTTTAGGTAGATTGACTATGAAAAAGACAGATGACTCATATTATTAAAATCAGAAATGACATTAAGAACTTTATTACTTATTTTACAGAAATATAAAGGATTATAAAAGAATACTGTGCACAATTGTACACCAACAAATTTGATAACATAGATAAAAATGGACATATTCTTAGAAACACACAATCTACCAAAACTGACAAATGAAGAAATAGAAAATTTGAATACTCCTATAACGAGATTGAATCAGTAATCAGAAACCTATCAGTGACAAGCTCAGGACAAGATTGCTTTACTAGTGAATTCTACCAAAACATTTAAAAAGGAATGAACACCAATTCTTCTGAAACTCTTCCCAAAAATCAAAGAGGAAAGAACACTTCCTAACTCATTCACGAAGTCAGGATTACACTAATACAAAATTACAATAAAGACGTCACAAGGAGAGAAAATTACACACCAATATGCCTTATGTATGCAAATTGAACTCAATGGCACATTAAAAGTTTATTCACCATAACCAAGTGGGATTTATTTTTGGAGTGCAATGGTAGTTCAACATACATTTTATCAACTAGTAAAATGCACCACACTAAAGAAATGAATAGTAAAACTAAATGATTATCTCAATTGATGCAGAAAAAGTGCTTAACTAAATCCAAACTTTTTAAATGATAAAAACACTCAAGAAACTAGGAATACAAAGTAACTTTCCTATCATGATAAAGGCCATATTTGAGAATCCCACATTCTCAGTGGTGAAAGAGAAAGCTTTCCCCTAAGATCAGAGCAAGGCCAGGATACACATATTTGCCACTTCTCTTCAACATAGCACCAGGAGCACTAGCCAGAGCACTTAGACAAGAAAAAGAAATAAAAGTATCCACAGTGGAAAGGAGAGCATGAGATTATCTCTTATCACAGATAACCCAATGTTATATGTAGAAAACCCTAACAATTCCATTCAATGGGGAAAAGGACAGTCTTCCACAAATGATACTGGAAAAATTTGATAATCACATACAAGAGAATGAAGTTGAATGCTTCGCTAACACCACATACAAAAAGTAACTCAAAATGGACTAAGGGCTAAAACTATAAAACTTTCGGAAGAAAACATAGTGGGAAATCTCCATGCACTAAATGTGACAATGTTATCTTGGACACCGCACCAAAGGCATAGGCAATGAAAGGAAAAAACTAGATAAATTGGACTTCATCAAAATTTAAAACTTTTGTGCACCAAAGGACACTATTGAGAGAGTGAAAAGACAACACACAGGATGGGAGAAAATATCTTCAAATCATATATCTGATATGGGAGAATATCCAGAATATATAAAGAACTCCTAAAACTCAACAACAAAAAACCAAACAACTCAAGTCAAAACTGAGCAAAAGGCTTGAATCAACATTTCTCCAAATAAAACATTCAAGTGGTCAATAAGCACAAGAAAAGATGCTCAACATCATTAGTCATTAGGGAAATGCAAATCAAAACCACAATAAGATATCATTTCACACCCATTAGGATGGCTATTATTTAAAAATGGAAAATAAGCAGCGTTGGAGATGTGAAGAAAGTGGATGTGAAGGCACTGCTCATGGGAATGTATAACAGAGCAACAGCTGTGGAAAAGTCTGGCAGTTCCTTAAAAAGACAAACATAAAACTACCACATGACCCAGTAATTCCACTCCTAAGTAAACATCCAAAAGAACTGAAACACGGATGTAAACGGGTACTCGTACCCCAACATTCAGAACAGCATATTTGCAACAGCCAAAGGTGGAAACAGTCCAATCATTTATCAGCATATGAATGGATGAAGAAAATATGTTACAGGTACACAGCAGGATACTATGATGCTATTAAAATGAATGGAATACTTACACATGCTACAACATGGATAAACTTTGAAGATATTATGCTAAGTGAAATAAGGCAGTCATATAGAGACAAATATTGTACAATTCCCCTTATCTGAGGGAAGTAGAAGAGGCAAATTCATAGAGTTAGAGAGTAAAATAGAGGTTAGCACAGGCAGGCTAATTGATTAATGGGTTCAGAATTTCGGTCTGGGGCTGTAAAAAGGTTTTGGATATAGATAGTGGTGCTTGTGCATGTACGTAGTGCCACTTAGTTGAATATGTCATCATGATTAAAAAGGTCAAAGTTTCATTATATATATTTTACCGTCAAAAAGTGGAAATAGAAAGCAGAAAGTAAGCAGAAAATGGAGCAACGCCTTAAAGTTTATGATAGAAAGTTATTTTCAGTCTAGAACATTGTTATCTATCAAGTGCGAGGTAGAATAAAGACTTTCTCAGACATGCAAGATCTTGGAAGCTACTGGAGGACTTGCTCCACTGAATCTGGGGAGCGGACAAAAAAAAAACCGGGGTGGTGAAGAACAGGACCCCTCTCAGTGGAGAGGGGAAGGTGGGCATTCTTGGCATGATGGTGAAGGACTTCCCCAGTGACAGCTGCTTGGAGGTCTAGAGGGCACTCTATTCCAGCTAAAATGGAAGAAGGGTAAATGTCATCAGTGAAAACACAGAAGTGATAGGTAAGTGAGAATGTCTGACCAACTGACAGGGTGGATGTGTCCTAGAGCTGGAGATGACATTACATGCATAGAAAACAGAGGAGTTACCAACTCCAGGGAAACAGAAGATATCACTAAGAAAAGAAAAGTAAGCCAGGTGTGGTGGCTCATGCCTGTTATCCAAACACTTTGGGAGACTGAGGCAGGTAGATCATTTGAGGTCAGGAGTTCGAGACCAGCCTGGCCAATATGGTGAAACCCCGTCTTCACTGAAAATACAAAAATTAGCTGGGTGTGGTGGTGCATGCCTGTAATCTTAGCTACTTGACAAGCTGAGGCAGGAGAATCACTTGAAACCAGGAGACAGAGGTTGCAGGGAGCTAAGATTATGCCACTGCACTCCAGCCTGGGCCACAGAGTGAGACTCGGTCTCCCCCGACAAAAAAAAGAAAGAAAGAAAAGAAAGGTAATCATAGGACATGAATAGCAGCTCAGCTGTGGGCAATATTTACATTGTCATAAATAAATGAACCATCCGAGTCAATGAATAAGGTGAAGACTTGGAATTATTCCTTCTGTAAAAGAGTTTACTCACTGTGAGAGCCATTAGACCATTGTCAGTGAACAAAGGCAAAAACAGGCTTTCTAGGAGAGAGGAAGGAGAGCGGGGAGAATAGAACTGCAGAGGAGTTGACTTTCTGGGGCAGAGCCGGCAGCCAGCAGGTCTATCTTGACTCCAACTGAACAGGTACCCCTACTTCACTGGGGGCCCGGGGAGGGGAGGCTGCGTGCACGCAGATGGTGACGTCCAAGTTAAGTTCTCACCTTAGAAAGTGGGAAATCAATCCAGAGCATCTAAAATGAACAAGTCAAGGACCAGCAGGGGGAGTGGACCAGATTCTGAGCCACTTTGGGGATGAGCCTGAGGAAAGCCACGGGGCAGCCCTGCTTGGGAACCCTGGGCTGTGAGTCATGGGGCTGGTACTCCTCGCTGTGTGACCTCGGGCACAACTTCCCTTCTTGGAGACCCAGCGTCCTCCCCTGTAAAATGAGGATGCCGTTGTTACTCACAGAATCACTGCGAGCAGCATATGCATGGCAGGTGCCTAGTGCAGTATTGAGCACGTTAGTAAAGATAACCCCCTGAGCTGCTGCCCTTGTTAATATTGCCGCTTCCAGTGATAAGGAGTACTGTGCTGGACAAGGCCCACACCTGGATCGAGAAAACAAAAATTTTAGGGGCCAATTCCTGTGTGCGTGGGCCAACTCCATCTTTTCCTCCTTGGTGGGGAGGGTTCTGTGCAGGAGTGAAGGAGCAGGGTTGAGGGGAGGGGTCGGCCCCTCGTTCTTGCCCTTTACAATTTCACCAAGAAAACCTGTAGATGTGACTGGAAGAGAAGGAACAGTAAAAGCTTGGCAGATAGGAGGAATTTCTTATCTAGTTTTTTGTTTTGGTTTTGTTTTTGTTTTTTTGAGACAGAGTCTCGCTCTGTCACCCACGCTGGCGTGCAGTGGCGCCATCTCTGCTCACTGCAAGTTCCGCCTCCCGGATTCACACCATTCTCCTGCCTCAGCCTCCCAAGTAGCTGGGACTACAGACGCCCACCACCACGCCCAGCTAATTTTTTTGTATTTTTAGTAGAGACGGGGTTTCACCATGTTGGCCAGGATGATCTCAATCTCCTGACCTTGTGATCCACCCGCCTTGGCCTCCCAAAGTGCTGGGATTACAGGCATGAGCCACAGAGCCTGGCCTTTCTCATGCAGTCTTTCAAGCAAACACTGATTGCAGACTTGGGCTGGGGGCTATGAGTTGAGCTCACCAATGGGGTGGGGACAGGAGAGGATTCCAGCGTGCAGAGACAGGGTGTGTGCCCTGATGAGGCTGCAGCCTGAGACCTGAGGGACGTGCAAGGGAATGGATGGTGACCTTACAACCTGGCTTCTGCTAACCAGGAAGGAGGAGGAAGAAGAAATGGAGGAGGAAAAGAAGAATGAGGAAGAGGAGGCAGAAGAGGAGAAGAAGGGAAAAAGAAGAGAGATGAAGAAGACAGGGAAGAGAAGGGGAGGAGAAGGAAGGAGGAGGAGGAAAAGATGGTTTTTGGTTTCTGTGAGCTGTATTTTGAAATAGACCACTGTGGCTGCTCCCATCTCCACTCAGAATGAACCTTCAGAGATGTTCAGGGTTGACAGTCCACCATCCCCATGCTTTTTTGTTGTTATTTTTTCTTTTTTGAGATGGAATTTCACTCTTGTTCCCCAGGCTGGAGTACAGTGGTGAGATCTCAGCTCACTGCAACCTCTGCCTCTCGAGTTCAAGTGATTCTTCTGCCTCAGCCTCCCGAGTAGCTGGGATTACAGGTGTGCGCCACCACACCCAGCTAATTTTTGTATTTTTAGTAGACGGGGTTTCGCCATGTTGGTCAGACTGATCTCGAACCCCTGACCTCAGGTGATCTGCCTGCCTCGGCCTCCCAAAGTGCTGGGATTACAGGCATGGGCCACCACGCCCGGCCTCCCATGCTGATTCTAAAGGAAGAAGAACTTAGTTAGGTCCTGGGAGAACTGGTCAAGTCACCTTCTCAGTTTTCTGTTTGTGAAATGGGGACAGCCACTTCCACCCATCATAATTTTCACCTCCTGTCAGCTCATATTGAAAACAGATTCGCCATGGTGCAGTGACCCAGAGTGTGCCAGAGTGAAGTGCCCACAGTGGGGAAGGCACGGCTGAGTCATCTTGGGAAGGACTCAGGCTGTTCACAACCTCAGTTTTCCTGACCTGTCAAATGGGGATTCTAGGCTTTCTTTTGTAGATCTTCTCAAGGGTGTGTACATGACAAGCATGTAACTGGCCCAAGATATGGCTGCTAGTATAAATATAAATAGTGTGAAATACAATGGGTTAATATTTATCATTTTATAATAATGTAAAATAATTTTAATATTAGTGATAATTAAATTTTCTTTTATAGAGACAGGATCTTGCTCTGTCTCTACAAAATTACAGTGGTGCAATCATAGCTCACTGCAGCCTTGAACTCCTGGGTTCAAGTGATTCCCTCCCCTCAGTTTCCCAAGTAGCTAAGACAACAGGTGTGATCCCCTGTGCCCAGCCAATGATAATCATTAATAATGATAGAAGCATCAGATTAGTGCTCTGGGCCAGGGGAACTACTCCCAGAACCTGAACTCCCAGCACCCACTGCTGGGTGACATTTCTTGTTGGTAATGTGAGATTTCAGGGTGTAGCCATTCTGCCTCCCCCAACTGTCTCATTTGTCTCTGAATCCAGTGCCTTCCACGACAGCAGGCACACAGCAGGTGCTGGATAAATGCTAATCAGTAGCTGGATTCCTTGTATATAGTTGTCCTCAGTAAAGACCTGTGGAAGAAAAAGCAAGCCGCATTCTTGCACTGTGCTGATAGACAGCTGGGCAGGGATCATATTGAGTTTCAGCAGCAGCTCCCTCCCTGCCTGCATCTCCTCCATCCAGGGAGGACGCAAGGAGAGGTGCCCTGATGAGGAAAGGGGAAAGTCCTAGCTGTTGCTTTCAACCCTCAGAAGAAAGGATTCTTGGCACAAAGTGACTAGGCCAGAAACGAGCATGGGAAATAATTTCCCTCGTATCAAAGAGTAACCCAATAAAATATTTAAATGTGAAAAAGAATAAAAATATGTAAATTTAATAGAGAAGAAACCATTTCATAATTGTTTTCTGTCATCAAAGTGTGAAAGGCCTTTCTAACTATGACCCAAAATCCATAAAAGAAAAGATGCATAACATAGAATCCACAAAACAACAGGCAAACAAAAAAACTTTTTATGGCTGGACATGGCAGCTCATGCCTGTAATCCCAGCACTTTGGAGCCCGAGGTGGGTGAATCCTGAGGTTCATGACCTGAGGTCAGGAGTTCCAGGTCAATTTAACCAACATGGTGAAACCTTGTCTTTACTAGAAATACAAAAATTAGCTTGGCATGGTGGTGTGCACCTGTAATCCTAGCTACTCAGGAGGCTGAGGCAGGAGAATTGCTTGAACCTGGGAGGGGGAAGTTGCAGTGAGCTGAGATCGCACCACTGCACTCCAGCCTGAGTGACAGAGTGAGACTCCATCTCAAAAACAAAACAAAGCAGGCAAACAAACAAAAACAACAACAACAACAAAAAAACTTCTTTATGACAACAAACACCCAAGTCCAAAGACATATGAAAAACAGGCACAAAAACCTTGCAACTCAGTTCTAAAGATCTAAAGAATAAACAGAAAAATAAAGATCAGCTACTCATGAGAAAAATGGGCAAAGGACATGAATAGACAGTTCAGACAGGGAAATACAACGTAAGGATGTCTCATTCAAAAGAGACAGGCAAATTCAAACTACACTGATACCATCTTCACCCTGAGATTGGTAAAACTCCAAAAGCTTAATAAAACCTTCTATTGGCAGAGCCTGTGGGGAGAGTGGCATTCTTATTCATTACGGAAGGAGAGTAAATAGAAATAACCCCCATGGAGTGTAATTTGGCAACGTTTGTCAAAATTACTGATGGATTTACCCACTGACCCAGTGATTAAATTTTGAAATTTATCCTGAAGTGTGAAATTATAAATTTACTGCAGCAACATTTTTTTTTAGTATATGTGCTGTCAAAGTGAGCACAACATTTGCTTTTTGTGTGTGTTTTTTTCCTCTTTCTTTCTTTCTTTTTTTTTTTTTTTGAGACGGCGTCTCACTCCATCTCCCAGGCTGGAGTACAGTGATGTGATCTCAGCTCACTGAAACTTCTGCCTCCCAGGTTCAAGCGATTCTCCTGCCTCAGCCTCCCGAGTAGCTGGGATTACAGGCACCCGCCAGCATGCCTGGCTAATTTTTGTATTTTTAGTAGAGATGGGGTTTCACCAGGTTGGCCAGGCTGGTCTGGAACTCCTGACCTCTGGTGATCTGCCCACCTCAGACTTTCAAAGTGCTGGGATTACAGGTGTGAGCCACCACATCTGGCCAATTGCAGCAACATTTGTAATAGCAGAAGATTAAAAGTAACCCAATATCCATCAGCAGGGAATTGACTGAGTAAATTACAGTACATTTATACACTAGATTGTTATGTAGCTATCAACAAAAGTAATGAGGAAGCTCTCTGTATGTTGTTATGGAAAGAACAGCAAGACATATTAACTAAAAAAACAAAAACAAAACAAGGTATATAATGGCATGGCTCGTAGGCCCTGTTTTTGTTTTGGAGGTTATTTTTGAAAAAAGGGGAAAGTTCTAATTATATTTGTAAACGGTCATGTATGCATAAAAAAATTCTGTTCGAGACTCCGTCTCAAGAAAAAAAAAAATTCTGTTAAAAATAAGAAACCAGGCCGGGCACAGTGGCTCACACCTGTAATCCCAGCACTTTGGGAGGCCGAAGCTGGCAGATCACGAGGTCAGGAGATCGAGACCATCCTGGCTAACACAGCGAAACCGGTCTCTACTAAGAATACAAAAAAAAAAAAAAAAATTAGCCAGGTGTGGTGGGGGGTGCTGTGGTCCCAGCTATTCGAGAGGCTGAGGCAGGAGAATGGCGCAAACCTGGGAGGCGGAGCGTGCAGTGAGCAGAGATCGCACCTCTGTACTCCAGCCTGGGCAACTCTGTCTCAAAAAAAAAAATTTTTTAAATAAATAAATAAGAAACCAAAAACACTATTTTAAAGAAAATATTTAAGAAAAAAGTTAATAAAAGAAATGAGAGACATACATGAAAACTAAAAAACATTGCTGAAGGAAATTAAAGATTTAAATAAATGGAAAGCCATCCCATGCTCATGGATTGAAAGAAAATAAAGCATAGTTGGAAGACTCATGGTTCCCTACTTCAAAACTTACTGCAATACAATGCTAATTAAGATAGGGTGGTACTGGCATCAAGACAGGTATAAATCAATAGAATGAAATTGAGAGTTCAAAAATAAAGCCTAACAGTTATGATCAATGGATTTTCAACAAGGATACCCAGGCAATTCAATGGGAGAAAGAATGGTGTTTTCAAAAATATTGCTGGGTCAACCAGGTATTCACATACAAAAGAATGAATTTGGACTGTTATCTCACACCACACACAAATATTAACTCCAAGTAGATCATAGACTTACATGTAAGCGCTAAAACCACAGAACTCCTAGAAGAAAACATAGAATTAAATCTTCATGATTTGGTGCTAGGTAATGACACCAAATTTGCATGTGATAGAAAAGAAGATTGATCAAAATTGAACTTAATCAAAATGAAAACTTTTGTGCTCCAAAGAAAATCATGAAGAAAGTAAAAAGACAATCCACAAACTTAGAGAAAATAGTTACAAATCTTATACCTGACAAGGAGCTTGTATCCAAAATACATAAAGAATGCTTATAACAGAATAATGAAAAGACAAATAACCCAATTTTCATATGGACTAAATATTTCAATAGACATTTTCCCCCAAAAAAATATAAATGGCCAAAAAGCACATGCAAAAGATGCTCCACATCATTTATTACTAGGGAAATGCAAATCCAAACCACAGTGAGATACCACCTCACACCCCCGGGATGGCTAGAATGAGAAAGACGGTCAATGACAAGTGTCAGTGAAGACGTGGAGAAATCGGAACCCTCGCGCCTAAAGTGAGTTATAAAATAGTGCAGCCGCTTTGGAAAGCATTTGGCAGTTCCTTTAAATGTTAAACATAGAATGTATCATATGACCCAGCAATTCCACTTGTAGGTATCCATCTACTTAAGAGAAAAGAAGACATGTTCACTTAAAACTTAAACCCAAAAGTTCATAGAAGCATTGTTAATAATCACAGTGACAAAAAGTAGAAACAACCCAAATGTCCATCCACCGATGACTGGATAAGCCACATGATATATCTGTAAAATGGAATGTGATTTAGCCACAAAACTGAAGGAAGTACTGATACCTGCTACAACTTGGACGGCCCTTGAAAACATTATGCCAAGTGGAAACAGCTAGTCACAATACACCACATATGATTCCATTTATGGAAAATGTCCAAAATAGGCAAATCTATAGAGACAGAGAGTAGATTAGCCTGGGGCTAGGGAGGAATGAAGACTGACAAAGTTTCTTTTCCGGGTCATTGAAATGTTATAAAATTAGCTTACGGTGATGGTTGCACAACTCTGTAAATATACTAAAAACACAGACTTGTACACTTTACACAGGTGAATTTCACAGCATGTAAGTTATATGTAAATAAAGCTACTTATTCTAGGGGAGGTGGGAACTTGGCAGATGGAGGACAAGGAAAAAAAGACTTTCTATTATATATATCTTTCAATACTTTCTGGGTTTCAAACCATCTGACTATACTATCTATTCAAAAGCAAATCTGAAATCAAAGGATCAAACAAAATTAAAGACAGACCCCTGATTCTCCCCATATTTGGGTGGAGGAGCAAAGAGGGAGAAAGCCGCCACCCACCGCATATCACCATGAAGGGTTGGTTGAGTGGAAGGTGGGCAGGAGGTTCTATGTGACAAGGGCAGCCTTGGAGAGGTTCCAAGACCCATTCATTGCCTGGAAGCCACCAAAGCCACTGGACCTGAAGGAGAGACAGAGCCTGACTGACCAGATGGCAGATACCAAGCTGACCAGAGGGCCTGTCCCTTCCCCCTCCTCTACCACCATATGGACTTACATAAAATCCCAGAACCATCATCAAGTGCCAAAGGAGGGTGGGAAAACCCCATGACTGACACCAGTCAGGCAAAACAGAAGCTTGAGAGAGAAGCTCCATTGACGGAAAGGGAAGAAAGGGAACTCCTCTCTGACACTAGCTCTGTGGGCTGGGCTCACACCCTGGACCACCACAAATTTGGATGCAAGATGGAAACTCTCTCCTGCATCCTGAGACCAGACAGCAGCCAAGGAGGGTGATTCTCAGAGCCCTCTGCTTGTCCCTCCTTACGTGCTTGGCTGGTTAACAGGTGCTATACCAAGAAAGATCTCTGTGATCAAATTTGTTTGAAAAACACTGGGTTAAAGAAAGTCAAGGCATTTTTTTAACTGCACGCCTTCTCAGAGCCTTTCCTCGTGACTCCCCAAGAGGGGGTCTGGCAGTTTCATCAAAGCACTTTTGTGTTTTTGAGGGATGTCTGGTAGGAAAGACAGTCTTCTTCATTTTACACGGAAGGGAAGCGGCTCAGCCAAGGTCCCAGAGTGGGTCAGGGCTGATTCAGCAGCACCAGACAGCTTCTGCCACTGCCAGGTCACAGTTCTAGCTGGGTCCTGACTCGTGGTGCCAGAGGCCTGGGCAATTTCATCCTGTGTCAAGGCAGCCTCTGGTCACTGCCTTGCCCAAGTCTCTCAGAAACTTTATGTATTTGAGCCCCTGGCTTCGTAGATTCTGGGGACATGGTGGCTGGACACAAAAGAGGATGGGAGAACAGATTTGCTCCCTGCCTGGTGTGTAGGACAGAGCAGCAGGGAGAGACTGTGAATCTAGGCTGTGCCCCGGTCCATCTGGCCATGGGTTCTGTCTGCACAGTGAGGGACCTGGGGCCCTTTCATAAATCCTTAGAAACTCACTCTGATAAAAATGCTATAATGACCGTGGCTCATGCCTGTAATCCCAGTACTTTGAGAGGCTGAGGCAGGTGGATTACCTGAGGTCAGGAGTTTGAGACCAGCCTGGCCAATATGGCGAAAGCCTATCTCTACTAAAAACACAAAAAAGTAACCGGGCATCGTGGTGAGCACCTATAATCTCAGTCACTTGGGAGGATGAGGCAGGAGAATAGCTTGAACCCTGGAGGCGGAGGTTGCAGCAAGCCAAGATCATGTCATTGCACTCCAGCCTGGGTGACAGAGCAAGACTCTGTCTCAAAAAACAAACAAACAAAAAAACTATAGGATAAATAGTCCAATTTTGTCAACAAATAAATAACCGAGGAAAAAAATGGGTGGAAACTGTTATAGATTAAAACATAGCCAAAAGTCTAATGTGGGCCAGGCTGATTTGAACAAAATCAACTGAGAAAAACATAGATGAGACAGTCGGGACAGTTTGAACCCTGGCGGGCTATGTGATGGTGTTCAGGAACTGTTGTTGCAGCAGGGGTGATGGTATGATGCTTAGTTTTTTGTTTTGTTTTTAGAGTTTGTGTTCTTAAGGAATAGATCCTGTGGTCTCTACAACTCAAACAATCTGGTGTTTGAGATTAGCATTAAAATGGTCCAGCGGGCATGTAAGGGGGAAAATGGGGGGTGTGCGGGGGCCATGGTGACAAAGGGAATTCCTGCTGGTTTGGCCAACCCTGCAGCCTCGGTGGCTTCTCTCCCGCAAGACAAGCCCCACACCCCAGAGGCATCCAGATCCAGGGCTCTCCATGTGCCGGGGCTTGGGGAGGCTGGGACTGCCCCAATGTGTGGATCTGCTGTGGGCCTTGCACCCACCGGACCCTGCCAACCCCTGCGGCGCTGAGGCCCAACCCTCCTCACACCTCACACCTGCCCTCCTGCCCTCCTGCCCTCCTGCCCGGCTACTCACACCGCTCCTCCTGATCCACACGGCTCCGGCCACCTCGCCTGCTCTTGCCCAGGCCACTCATTATTCAGGATGCTTATTATTAGTCTTAGATTTGATTAGTGCCTGGGCTGCACTTCCTGGGTCTTCCCCTCAACCTGTTGGATGTAAATCAGCCACACCCACTCCCGCCCCCATGCCTGTGCACTGGGTCTAAGGAGCCCAGGTGGGTGGCCGCAGCCCAGGCTCCTGGCGTCCCATGGGGTACACACAGAGCAGTGGAAGGCCTGCCGGGCCTTGCAATGAGGTATTGACTATGGGATGGCCCAGGCTTTTCTAGATCTGGCCCTGGCCATCCCTTGGTCCTGATCGCCTGCCCCCCGGCACACACCCCAAGCCAGGCCAGCTCTCCAGCCCCCCAGCAACACTCAGGCTTTTCCCTCTTCCTGGTTATACTTATTCTATTCATTGCCTGGTCAGCCCTTCCTGCTCTTCCCTCAAGGCTCCATTGAGGTGTCACCTCCTCCAGGAAGCCGTCCCTGACTGTCCCAGTCTGTCAGGTGGTGCTCATTCTCTGTGTCTCGTTGACCCTGTCCAGCACCTAGCAGAGCACTGGAGAGGCTGGACCCCAGGGCCAGACAGCCTGGGTTTGAATCTTGACTCTGCTGCACACCAGTGGAAGGCCTTGGTGGCAATTTATGGAACTCCTCTGTGCCTCCATGTTCTCTGTGTAAAACAAGGATGAGGTCGGGCCTGATGGCTCACGCCTGTAATCCTAGCACTTTGGGAGGCCAAAGTGAGTGGATTGTCTGAGCTCAGGAGTTCGAGACCACCCTGGGCAACATGATGAAATCCCATCTCTACTAAAAAAAAAAAATACAAAAAAATTAGCTGGGTGTGGTGGCCTGTAGTCCCAGTCCATGCCTGTAGTCCCAGCTATTTGGGAGGCCGAGGCAGGAGAATGGCTTGAACCTGGGAGGCGGAGGTTGCAGTGAGCCGAGATCGTGCCATTGCACTCCAGCCTGGGCAACAGAGACTCCATCTCCAAAAAAAAAAAAAAAAAAGAGGAGGAGAACATTGCCCGTCTCACAAGTGTTTATGAGCATGAAGTAAGGGAGGACAATTATGTAGTTACGTTCTTAGAGCAGGTTCTTGGCACACAGTAAGTCCTCAATAAAGGCCATGGAGGATGAACACTACAGCCCATATTGCACTGTATGGTGACTACACTCCTGTGTCTTCCCTATCCTCTGAAACCTCCCAGGGGATGGGAGGCCCAGAAACAGCCAAAGGCAGAGTGAGAGGAACGTAAAAACCAAAGAAAGCCCATGGGCCCTTAGGAAGAAACTGAAGGACGAGGAGGACGCGGGCAGGTGGAGAGGAAGGAGGGAGGCTCCGGGAAGCAGCTGGAGCAGGGTGATGGTGCACAGAGCAGGAGAGGAGATGCAAACGGTCAGCAAACATGGAAAATGTCCAGTCTCCCAAAAATCAGAAAAACACAACTGAACAATGAAAAACTAACTTTCACCCACCAGGTTGCAAAGTTTTAATGTTTGATAACATCAAGAGCAGGGGGTGATCTACAGAACATAACCTCATGTCCCGCTGGAGGACGTCTGGAGGGCAACTGGCCAGGGTCAGTTAAATGCCGGACACAGACCTTACCCACTCCCCAGAAATTCTCCTCCTCAGTGAGCCCCCTAACGACAATGAGACACTGGAAACAATGTAAATGTCCACACAGCAGAGGATGCCTGAATAAGCAGGGTGCACAGGGCAGAGCCAGGAGTCAATGCCACAGTTAAAAGAATGAGACATCTCGAAGCTGTCGGGACAGACACTGAGTAAATAAAAGTAGCTTATAGCATGAGCCTTACAGCATGATGCCTTTAGTAAAACAAAAACAAAAACAAACAACACACACACAGACACACACACAGTACAGCACTGTATTGTCCATGATCACACACACATGACTGTGAAGCATAAGAAGTCTGCAAGGACATGCATGATGACTCTGGATCTCACCAGGTGGGGCAAGAGGGAACCAGGACTGGGGGTGACCTTCAAAGGGGAATTTAGCCCTATTTGTAACTTTTACATTTAATTACTTGTGTCAATGAACAGTAACAAAACCATAGCTGGGCTCTGGCAGGTGGATTTCTAAGAGAGAGGTAAGAAAGAGATCCTACTGCCAGGAACTTTCTGCCTGTTGAAATGAGTAAGCCCAACGTCACTACAGGATGCTCTCATTGTGTCCCCCCTCACCTCCTGTTTGCACACCCCCAGGGTCAGGCCTCTCACCACCTCACGGAGCAGCTGGCTCGCTGGGGGGTAGCTTTGATGGTTAGAAAGCTCAGCTCTAGCCTGGGCAACATAGCGACCCTGTCTCTATAATTTACTTTTTTTTTTTTTTTTTGAGACCGAGTCTCATTCTGTTGCCCAGGCTGGAGTGCAATGGCGTGATCTCAGCTCACTGCAACCTCCACCTCCTGGGTTCAAGCTATTCTCATGCCTCAGCCTCCTGAGTAGCTGGCACTAGAGGTGTGAGCCACCACTCATGGCTAATTTTTGCATTTTTAGTAGAGATGGGGTTTCACCATATCGGCCAGGCTGATCTGGAACTCCTGACTTCGGTGATCCACCCACCTTGGACTCCCAAAGTGCTGGGATTACAGGTGTTAGCCACTGCACCAGAGCTAATTTTTTTTTAATTAGCTGGGTGTGGTGGTGTGCACCCGTTGTCCTAGCAACTTGGGAGGCTGGAGGATTGCAACCCTGGGCTGGAGCTCAGGAGTTCAAGGCTACAGTGAGCTATGATCGCACCACTGCACTCCAGCCTGGGCTACAGAATGAGACCCTGTTGCAAAAAAGGAGGAGGAGGAGGAGGAGGAAGAAGGAGAAGGAAGTAGAAGAAGGAAAGACAGCAAGTTCAGCTTTCTCCAGTGAGCAGACTGTGCTTCCAGACTGTGCTTCCATGGGACTGACTGCTGCTCTCTGCAGCCACACACATTGTCCTGGTCAATCTACAGCACTTTGGATTTTTAAAGCCAATACCTGTTATGCATGAAATGAAAAACAAAATCCAGCCTGATTTGGGGAGTGGCTGAGAATTGAATGGCAGGGTTCCCTAATGTCTCATTGTCAATCACAGCTTGT
Source organism: Piliocolobus tephrosceles (assembly GCF_002776525.5). Lineage (NCBI taxonomy): Eukaryota > Metazoa > Chordata > Mammalia > Primates > Cercopithecidae > Piliocolobus > Piliocolobus tephrosceles. Next base: position 16,817,971 of record NC_045449.1, read on the forward strand.
TAATGCTTTTGCTCAAATGCAGTTTACAGACAACGGATTTAATTTGCTTTCTATTTTCTTTAATTAGATGGGGTAATTTACAGACAGTGAAATGCACCCTTTTAAAATGGGAAGTTCAGTAAGTGTTCGCGTACATGCACACCCAGGCAACCACAACTCAGATCACGACTTAGAGCATGCACAGTCCCCAGAAGTCCCCTCACTGCCCCTTCCAGCCAGCACACCCGACTCCATCCCCAAAAGAGCCACAATTCTGACTCCCACCACCACAGATTCATTTTGCTTGTTCCCCGAACTTTGTATAAATGGAAACATACAAATGGGATCATTTCATGAAACACAAAAATAGATTCCCCCTCTGTACTGGCTCCCCCAGAAGACTGAACAGGTGCTGGAGGTTTCTAAACCTCATTCTGAGACCAGCCTTTTTTTGAGCTGTCTCCCAAGAGGATGCAGGATTCTAATTTTAAGCCCCACAGCCAAGGTGACAAAAGAGATTTAGAACCCAGAGTAGAGCTAACTTATATACCTTAAGGTTTTGGATCTGGTTCATTTATATATGTATAATTAACGAGTTAAAATGCACTACATAGTAAAGAAAAAAATTCAAGCAGTGTAAAAGAATGTGGCAGAAGTAAATTTCTCTCCTATCTAGTTATCCTAGGCCCATCAGCAAAGCCTAGGCATTTCTGAGCATGTGTGTGTCGCTAAAGGATGTATTTCCCCTCCCTTCCCCCTTCATACCTTTTTTTTTTCTTTTACACAACTGCTGGCTTATACAGATCAAGCTCGCTGTTTATCATGCTACCTTTTCCATTTAGTATAGCCTGCCAGACAGTTCTTAACTTTTTAAATGAAGTCCTACAGTGGTCATTGGGAGTAACAATAGGGAAAATTTAGGGCACTGTTCTAAACATGTAACATCTGCTCATTTAATTCACATTTTACCGTTTTTGTGTCACCTTGAAGGGCATGAGCTCCTTAAGTGAACTTGTTTGATGAAAGGGAACACTGTTCTGTTGATCAGTATTTCCCAGGGAGATGGTTCCACCCTGCACTCGCATGTCTGTGGCATTTTGGCCCTAAAGACCCATGTCCCTGCAGGTGCTGTGGTCTCTTTGAGCTCCCTCATGTCTGCCACCTACTCCTGGTCCCTTGAGGCCCTGCTGTTGCACCTCCTCTGAGACAGTTCTGGGTGTAAGACAAAAGGAAGAGTCTCCAAAAGAGGACATTTCTTAGACATGCAGCGAAAGCCCTCATTTTCATTATTGCCATTTACATAGATGACTCAGATGTGCTGAATTTCCTGTTGCTAATGTAGCTGTTCCTTTGGGTTAATTTCTCAGAAATGCTAGATACCATTACTTTAGCAAAACTCACTTTGAAAAAGCAAAGAGCAGGGTTTAAAAAATGATAATAAGGGTCCCCAGTGTTCTGTGGGAAGATCTAGTTTCTCTACTTTAAAAGGTTTCCTTCCTAACTTTTTATTATGAAAAATTCAAAACTTCAAGAAAGTTAAAAATATAATGAAGACTCAGGCACCCTCCACTGAGATTCAACAGCTCTTCACCTTGGTGTCTGCATGGCTCCATCCATCTCTCTCTCTTCCTTCCTGCCTTCCTGCTGAGACCCTGAAGGCAATTTGCAGACATCCCGACACTGCAGTCCTAAGTGTGTCCACAGACACTTCTTAAGACAATGGACATTCTCTCATATAGACTGTCATGATCACATCTAAGAAAGTCAATCACAGTTCAATAAGATCATCTGATGTCTAGTCCACATTTAAATGGCCCTAGTGGTTATAAGAAGTTTTCCATGGCTATATCTTTTGAATTGGAATCCCACTGGGGGTCACATATTGCATTTGGTCATTGTATCTGTGTAGTCCTTTTTTGGCTAGAGCAGTCCCTTCCCTTTTGCTCTTTTTCTTCTCTTTTATCTTCTTTTCCTTTGTTTGGTGTGTTTGACATTGACTTTGTGAAGAGACTTGGCCGTGGTCTTGTGAAATGTCCCATGACTGATCTCTCGGGCTGCGTCCTCCTGGCGTTGGTTCACGTGTTCCTCCATCCTCTGAGTGCTCCTGGAGGTGCATGATGTTGGCTTTTTCTCCCAACAGTGATGCTGTCAGGTCCCGTGTTAAGATGGTGACACCAGCTGCCCCCTGTGGAGGCACACTGTCCCTTTTGCAATTAGTGTCCCCTGTGGGCAATGCCTTGTGAGCGTTCTGGTTCCCAACAGAAAGGACAACCCGTCTGTTGATGGTAACTTTCTAAACCTTTTAGATTCCTTCTACATTTTTTAGCTGGTGCTTTTCTGTAAATAGAGCTTTCTTTTTATTTTCCCCTTTGAAAAACATATACAGAAAATAACCATGAAAAATATAACCAACATCCATCACCACCCAGAGTTTGTGTTAGAATTTTGGCATATTCACCTTCCATTTTTTCTTATAAGAAAGAAAGATACATGGGGTGATGCTCTGCTCTGCGGATCTAAGCTGCTAGTGAGTACTCGGTCTCTCCTCCAGAGAGCCCATTCTCAGCCAATCGAGGCACTAACAATCAGGTGGCTATCATGAAGGGAATGAAATTATTCTCAATTGTCATTGCCCTTATATTTGTAGGAATAATATTGTCACCTAGTACTTATCACCCGCTTTCTATGTGCCAGGCTTTATTACTTTACCCACTTTATTTGATCCTCTCCGAAATTTATGTATTTATTTTCAGATGGGGTCTCACTCTGCCACCCAGGCTGCAGAGCAGTGGCACAATCACAGCTCACTGCAGCCTCAACCTCCTGGGCTCAAACAATCCTCCCACCTCAGCCTTCTGAGTAGCTGGGACGACAGGTGTGAACCACCATGCCTGCCTAACTTTTAAATTACTTTTTAGTAGAGAGACAGTCTCACCTGTTGCTGATGCTAGATTCGAACTTCTGTGCTTGGGTGATCCTCCCAGCTCGGCCTCCCAAAGTGCTGGGATTATACATGTGAGTCACCATGCCAGGCCTAGGAATTGATTTATTATTTCTATTTTTCTGAAAAGGACACAGAGGGTCAGAGAGGGACAGTGACTTGCCTAAGGTCATAGAGCTGGTAAGCAATCTGCTTCCAGAGCCCAAACCCTTCCCTCTACAGTATTGCTCCTCCACATTCCTCCCAGATGCCTAGACAGTTCCCAGGGAGAATAAAAGATGGTTTCACACTGAAAGAATAAGATTCGTTCTGGTTTTCTTGTCTCCTTATCTGATTCCTATGGCTATGAGCAGAGAAGTTGTTTGTTAACCAAAAATTATAGCCTTGCAAATAGCTCCCAGCCTATTTGCCCAGGTTTCTGGGTAGGAGACAAGCAGAGCAGGCAGTTATAGTATATCTGCAGTTTCTGCCTCCACAGATTCAATCACTAACCACAAGTAGAAAATAGAAAATAATGGCTGGGCATGGTGGCTCATGCCTGTAAACTCAGCACTTTGGGAGGCTGAGGTGGGTGGACTGCTTGAGGTCAGGAGTTCAAGACCAGCCTGGTCAAAATGGTGAAACCCTTTCTTTACTAAAAATACAAAAATTAGCCAGGCGTGGTGGCAGACACCTGTAATCTCAGCTACTCGGGAGGCTGAGTCACGAGAACTGCTTGAACCCAGGAGGCAGAGGTTGCAGTGAGCGGAGATTGTGTCATTGCACTCCAGCCTGGGTGACACAGCAAGACTCCATCTCAAAGAAAAAAAAAAAGAAAGGAAGAAAGAAAGAAAAAAGAAAAGAAAAGAAAGTAAAAGAAACAGAAAATAATGCGAATGAAAATAATACAGTATAACCATCTATATAGCATTTACATTGTATTAGGTGTTATAAGTAATTTAGAGATTATTTAAACTCTGTGGAAGGATGTGCATAGGTTATGTGCAAATACTACCCATTTTATATCAGAGACTTGAGCATCTACATATTCTGATATTCTTAAGGACCTGGACCAGATCCCCTGTGGACACTGAGGGACAACTGTGCTTCTTTCTCACTCCAGGTTAGGAAGGAAAGGTGGGTTGGTAAACTCTTAATCTCTTCTAGTTTTTGGATTGGTTGTTGCCTGGGGTGGTGGGGTGATCTGGGTGTGCAATGGAGCCACAGAACTGAACATCCAAGAAACTTTTAGATCCTAAGCTGGGAAAAAAGAATCTCTCTCTCACTCGCTTTAGTTAAAGTTCTCTTGTACATGTGGTATCGGATAGAGATATGTACAGGCTTCTCCAGCGTCATCAGAACTCCAGAGGAGAGGTGGCTTCCAGGTGGATGAGCCTTCAGGACTTCAGGTCCAGTGTGACCATTTATAAATAGGAAAGCAGAGGCATTGAAACCTCTAGGTCCTGGGCTGCTTGAGGACATCAAAGTGCCTGACTGGTCCTCAGAGCCTAGCAAAGTATTCAGCTTACAACATACATTTCATGAATATTTGTTGAATGAATAAATAAATGGACAAGAAGGCCAGACACAGTGGCTCACGTCTGTAATCCCAGAACTTTGGGAGGTTTAGGTGGACGGATCACTTGAGGTCAGGTGTTCAAGACCAGCCTGGCCAGCATAGTGAAACCCCCGTCTCTACTAAAGATACAAAAATTAGCTGGGCGTGGTGGCGGGCACCTGTAGTCCCAGCTACTTGGGAGGCTGAGGCGGGAGAATTGCTTGAACCTGGGAGGCAGAGGTTGCCGTGACATGAGATCGTACCATTGCACTCCAGCCTGGGTGACAAGAGCGAAATCTGTCTCAATAAATAAATAAATAAATAAATAAAGGACAAGAAGGTTGGAAACTTAAAACAAATGCACAAAACCCCCAACCTTTTGATTCCTTTGGGTTCTGCTGGGTGGAGGGGACCTATTTGAGGAAGGAGAATCAATGAACCGAGTCCTTCGTGAGAAGATGGGGCCAGGTCCTGCCGTGAGGCCCTGGGTGACTCAGTGAGCACTCCCTGTCCACAGCTCAGCGACTCACAGATGTCCCCGGGGAGAAGTACAGAAGCTGAGAGTCTGGATGAGGCCCCAGGCTGCCTGGCCCCTGCCTTCCTGCTCTTCTCTCCCACCTCTCACCATTCACTCTGCTGCAGCCGAAGCCATCTCGGTCTTGAGACAAACCAGGCCCGTTCTCCGCTCCAGGGCCTTGCCCCTGCTGCTGCCCTGCCAGGAATGCTCAGCCCCTGGCTCTTTGAAGGACTAAGTCCTGGTTCCAACAGCACCTCCTTAAAGAGGCCTTCCTGGAAATCCTGGCCAGAGTCCCCACCCTGACCACCCCCTATCGCTCCCATCTGGTTTATTTCCTGAGAACTTGCTCCTGCTTAGACTGACCTGGCACGTTCCTGTGCTCGATGTCGGGCTATCTGCTTCCCTCATCTGAATGTCACTATGTCCCCAGCATCTGAGGCTGCGCCTGGCATGTGGCAGGCACTCAACAGACAGCTGGTGCAAGAATGAAAGAAAAAGAGGCTGGGGCTGAGCGCCATGCTTACGCCTCTGGCAACCTTTATCTCTGAGCAGTGAGGAGCCCCAGCTGGAAAAGGCCACATGGCTCACAATGAAGGTGATGATGATGATGCATGTGTGTGTACGGCAGGTGTTAGGCTAACAATAAGTGGCCACAGTTAACTGAACACCTACTATGTGCCAGACACGAACTTGATTTTTAAAACACCCTATCCTCAGAATAAGGCAGATGCTGCCATGACCCCCTTCTCACAGACAAGGGAGTCCAAGCCCAGAGAGACTGAGTGTTTTGCATCCAGCCTGGGATGTGGGGAGCTGAGATGTACTCCCACTAATACCTGACCCCAGAGCCCAGGTTCTTTCTAGTGGGCAATGAATAGCTGAGGCTGTTACCAATTTTCATCAGGCCCTGAATAGCAGCTCAACTTCCCGCTGATCCTGCTGTTCTTTCTGCCCAGGGACCGCCTACCCTCTCAGAGCAGAAGACAGGCCCAGAAACAGAGTGTCCACTCACTCGGTCCACAAACATTTATTAAGCACCTACAGTGTGCAGGGGTGCAGGGATGCAGCAGGGCTTAAGTGAAAGCTCACGCACTGGTGGAACTCACAGTCTGCAGGGGGCATAACAAAGAAGTAGGCAAAGGAGTGGGCAGCAGATTCTGGTCTGAACTGGGACAGTCAGGGGACAGGACCAGGAGAGCTGGGGCTGGGGACCTGGGTGTGGGGAGTCAGGCAGCCTCTCTGCAGAGGAGAAGCCAGCTTGCAGCAGCCCAGGTGAGGGGCTGCCCAGCAGCCGGTGCACTTAGGAGAGAGTGGACCTAGCACACTAGTGGAGAAGAAAAGAAGGCCCGTGGGGGTGGGGGTGGGGAGCAAGGTGGAAACGGTTACTGAGCTAACGAATATTGAAATATCATCTTGGGTTCCCCCAGTGCCTGGCACAGAGAAGACCCTCCAGAAATGTCTGCAATGAATGGAATTGGATCAGGTCAGTGCCCCACTTGGCAAAAACACAAAAAAACAATTTCTGGTGCAGCCTGTCTCACAGAAAAATTTCCTTCAGGGAGGAGGATGAAGGTGAACCTCCTGGTTTTAGCAAACCAAAACAATAAATTCAGATGGAATAAGGCAGATTAGCAATTCTCAGGTTGCAGGTTGCAGAGGCAGAATTTAAACATTTTGGGTAAAAAACAAAAATCCACTTAAGATTTTTTTTTCCTTTTATTTTTCTTTTTGAGATGGAGTCTCATTCTGTCACCCAGGCTGGAGTGCAGTGGCGTGATCTGCAACCTCTGCCTCCTGGGTTCCAGCAATTCTCCTGCCTCAGCCTCCACAGTAGCTGGGATTACAGGTACCTACCATAGTGTCTAACCAATTTCTTTTTGTATTTTTAGTAGAGATGGGGTTTCATCCTGTTGACCAGACTGGTCTCAAACTCTTGACCTCAAGTGATCCACTGCCTTGGCCTCCCAAAGTGCCGGGATTACAGCCGTGAGCCACCGCACCTGGCCCCACTTAAGACCTTCTATGTTGCAAGATTTGAGTTTAATCTCCCATTGCTATTGAAGGCTTATCTATTTTTCCCCTTTTGCAGGTAAATGAGGAGTTGTCTCTGGTACAAGAACTAAACCAGCTTTGGGATCCCTAATGGCTGGGCTGGCCTAGTTGCTTCAGCTCTGGATTCAAACTGCCCAAGGATGCAGGAGCCCGGGAGTGGGAATGGTAAGATCCTGCTTCCAGCTGCCTGCCAGAATCATTGACTTAAATATATATAATAACAGGAGCTAATATCTAATCATCCTGATAAAGCTATGAGGTGAGTATAAGTATGGCCCCACCCAGAGATGAGGAAAATGTGGCTCAGAGAGAGTAAATTACCTACTAAATGTAAGACATCCCAAACTGCTTCCTTCCCGAGTCTTCCCAATTTCAGTAAATGACACCACCCCTTACTGTACTTAATTGCTCATACCAGAAATCTGGGGATGATCCTTGATTCTTTCCTTGCCTCACCCCCACATCTTACCCATCACCAATTTATCTGTTCTATCTTCCAAAACACAGGACGTCCTCAATGTGGCTATTTCTCTTCCATTCCTCCCTGCTATCACCATCACTATACCCACCCTCTGCTCTCTGCTGAGCCACTAACTGCCCTACGACTACCACCCATTCTCCTCCAGCAGTGGCAGGTGATCTTTTTAAAACCTAAGTCAGATGCCATGTCAGCCCTTACTGAAAACTCTCTAATGGCTTCTCATTGCCTTTATTTTTTTCTCTGTCTAGTTGTAAGATTTTTTTATTTGTCTTTGATTTCCTGTAATGTTACACTGTGCCTAGGGGTGATTTTCTTTTTTTTTTTTTTTTTTTTTTTGAGACACAGTCAGTCTTACTCTGCCTCCAGGCTGGAGCACAGTGGTGCGATCTTGGCTCACTGCAAGCTCTTCCTCCCGGGTTCACGCCGTTCTCCTGCCTCAGCCTCCCGAGTAACTGGGACTACAGGTGCCTGCCACCACACCCGGCTAATTTTTTGTATTTTTAGTAGAGATGGGGTTTCAATGTGTTAGCCAGGATGGTCTCGATCTCCTGACCTCGTGATCCACCCACCTCAGCCTCGCAAAGTGCTGGGATTACAGATGTGAGCCACCATGCCCAGCCGGGTGATTTTCTTTCTTTTTTTTTTTTTTTTTGAGATGGAGTCTCGCTCTGTCGCCCGGGCTGGAGTGCAGTGGCGGGATCCGCCCGTCTCGGCCTCCCAAAGTGCTGGGATTACAGGCTTGAGCCACCGCGCCCGGCCGTGATTTTCTTTCTATGTATGCTGCTAAGTGTTCACAGTCCTTCTCAAACCCATGGCTCGATGTCTTTCATTTACTTACAAATATTCCACACATAATCATAGCTATTTCAAAATCTGTGTCTGATAACTCCGCTATCTGGATCCCCTTGGACCTGTTTTTGTTGTTTGTTTGTGTTTTTCCCTCTGAATTGGGGTCTGGTATTGTATTCTTGTGAGGATAGACATTAAATAGGAAAAATGGTTGAGATAATTTATGTCATCTTCCTCTTTACTTTTACTTCTTCTCAGGGATTATACCTGGATCTCTGACCTTTGGGCTCCCTACTTCCCTGGTGCCATGTTTCTGCCCTCTGCCTCTCCTGATGTTATTATTAACTTTATATATCAACTCAGCTAGGCCACAGTACCCAGCTATTTGGTTAAATACCAGTTTAAATATCCCAGTGAAGGTATTTTTTTTAGATGAGTTTAACATTTAAATCAGTCAACTTTAAGAAAAGCAGATTGGGGTGGGCGTGGTGGCTCATGCCTGTAATCCCAGCACTTTGGGAGGCTGAGGTGGATGGAGCACTTTGGGAGGCCGAGGTCAGGAGTTCAAGACCAGCCTGACCAACATGGAGAAACCCATCTCTACTTAAAACACAAAATTAGCTGGGCATGGTGGCACATGCCTGTAATCCCAGCTACTCAGGAGGCTGAGGCAGGAGGATTACTTGAACCCAGGACGGGAGGTTGTGGTGAGCCGAGATCACGCCATTGCACTCCAGCCTGAGCAATAAGAGCGAAAGTCCATCTCAAAATGAAAAAGAAAAAGAAAAGAGAAAGAAAAGCAGATTGCTCCAAAATGTGGGTAGGCCTCATCCAGGCATTAAAAGATTTTACAAGAAAAGGCCTATGGTTCTCCTGGGGAAGAAGAAATTCTGTCTCCAGAACACCTTCAGGCTCGAGTTGCGGTATCAGCTCTATCCCGGGTGTCCAGCCTGATGGTCTGTCTTGCAGATTTCAGATCCACTAGCCCCACAGTCACCTGAGCCAATTCCTTAAAATCAATCTCTCTCTCTCTCTCTATCACACACACATGCACACACACACACACACACACACACACCCAACTGGTTCTGTTTCTCAGGAGAACCCTAATACATTTGGCCTGTGTTCAGTGACAGCACCCACATTCCTATCTGCAGTCTGGGCCTCCTTCTGGGCTTCAGAACTGAGGATTCATTGGCCTCCTCTGTGTCTCCTCTAGGATTCCTAGCAGGCATCTCAGTCTTAGCACAGCTTCACCAAAGTGAGCGTCTGACTTCAGCTCCACGACCTGCTGTGTCTCAGCCATCCTGGTCTCAGGAGCTGGCACCATTCTTCTGGTGGCCCAGGCCTGGCTGTGGTCTGAATGTGTCCCCTGAAATCCATGTGTTGGAAACCTAGTCCCCAGTGCAAAAGTGTTAGGAGGTAAGGTCTTTGGGGAGGTGTCAGGTCACGAGGGCTCTACCCTCAGGAATGGACTAATGCTGCTATAAAGAGTCTTGTGGGAATGGGCTCTCCATTCTCCTGCTCTTCCACCATGTAAGGACTCAGTTCATCCCTTTTTGTCCTTCCACCTTCTGTCATGTGAGGATCCAGCAAGACGGTCCACACCAAATGTTGGCACCTTGATCTTGGACTTCCAGCCTCTAGAACAGTAAGAAATAAATTCCTATTGTATGTAAATTACCCAATCTCAGGAGTTCTGTTACAGCAGCACAAAATGGACCAAGGCAAATATCAGTACCAGGAATGTGGCTGCTGTAACAAACGCCTAAAAATGTGAAAGCAGCTTTGGAACTGAGTAATGGGCAAAGTCTGGGACAGGATGGAAGTGCATGCCAGGAAAAGCCTGTATTGCCATGAACAGCCCATTGAGGGTGATCCTAGTGAGGGCTCAGAAGAGGACAGCTGTAGGAAAAGGCCGAATCTCCTTAGAGATTACTTGAGTGTTCATGAAGAGAATGCCGGTAGAAATATGGACACTACAGGCCATTCTGATGAGGTCTCAGATGGAAATGAGGAATAGGGTATTAAAAATAGGAGGGAAAGTGATACTTGTTCCAGAGTGGAAAAGAACTTGGCTGAATTATGTCCATGTGCTAGGACTTCATGGAAGGCAGAACTTAAGAGTGATAAACTATGACTAGGCACAGTGGCGCATGCCTGTAATCCCAGCTCTTTGGGAGGCCAAGACAGGAGGATTATTTGAGGCTAGGAGTTCAAGGCCAACCTGGACAACATAACAAGATGCTGTCTCCATGAAATTTTTTAAAAATTAGCAGGCATGGTGGAGTATGTCTGTAGACCCAGCTACTCAGGAGGCTGAGGCAGGAGGATCACTTGAACCCAAGGGTTCAAGGCTATAGTGAGCTTTGATCACGCCACTGCACTCCAGCCTGGGTGACAGAGTGAGACCTTGTCTCAAAAAAAAAAAAAAAATTGAAAAAGTAATGAACTAGATACGTGGCAGAAAAAATCCCTAAGCAAGAAAGTGTGCAGGATGCTATACGTCCTCTCTTAGCTGTTCACAGTAAAATGCGAGAGAACAAATGATTTAAAGATGGAATTTATAACCACAAACGAAGCAGAACACAAAGATTTGGAAAATTCTCAACCTGGCCATGTAAAGAATAAAAAGGTGTGTTTAGGAGAAAATACCAAGGGTACGGTCAAGTGCCCATGTGATAAGGAGATGAGTAGGGCTAGAAAGAAGCCAGGTGCTGTTCATCAAGATAATGGGAGAAAGACTCTGAAAGGATGTGAGAGATCTGGATGACTCATCTCATCATAAGCCCATAACCCTTGGAGCTTGAGGCCAGAATGATTTGGAGGGATGGGCCAGGGGTTGGCTGCCTTGGCTCTCTACTCCCTGTGTTTTGGCACAATGCTCCTTGGCCACCCCAGCTGTGGCTCAAGTGGGCCCAGGTGTGGCTTGGGCTGCTGCTCCAGAGGGTACAAGCTGTGAGCCTTGGCAGCATGCATGTGGTGCTAATTCTGCAGGCACACAGAGTGCAAGAGCTTTAGGGGTATGGCTGCCTCCACCTGAATTCAAAGAATGCCGCAGAGGGATAGCCCCCATTAGGGCAATGCCCACCAGAATTGTGGAGTTGGGCCTAAGACTAAGACAGGCCCTAAATTCCTGGAGTCATCCTTGACTTCTCTTTCTCTCCCTGTCTCCTTCCCTTCCACCAATCCATTAGCAAACACCGTTGGCTTTGCTTTCAAATATGCCCAAAGTCATCTGAGCACTTCTCACCACCTTCATGCCTGCTTCAAGCCATACCCCACTGGCCCCTCCTCAGTGGCCCCCCGCCCCCAGGTGCCTGTTAGTACCTGAGCCACAGCTGAGCCCTCCACTGCCCAGGACCCTCTGCCACTCTCCAGCTGCTCTGATTGGGCACTGGATCCTTAAAATGGCCCTGGGCCTTGAACCTGGGCCTTCTCTCCCTGAGCCGTCTGCTGCTCTCCCCTGCTCACACCAGGCCAAGGCTGACAACTGCCCTCTGTGCCATTCCGCTGCCTGGAATGCTCTCTGCCCCGACGTGTGCTTGGGTGACTGCTCGCCGCCTAGGAAGCTTGCTCAGATCTTGCCTCCTCAGTTAGGATCGCCCTGGCCATTCATCTTGAAGGCAAGGGGCACAGAGTGTGGGCTCAGTACGCGTATGGGGGAGGAGGAAGGGAGGGAGGGGGAGGGGAGGGGGAGGAAGGGAAGAATGCACATGCCATTTCATTCCAGTGAAAGCGGGTTACAAGGAACACCCAAAAGCAACCCGGGCGGTACAAAATTAAAGATGACCAAAGGCCACCATGAATGGGCAGGAGAGGGCAGCTCTGCTCATCAGCCCTGGGGCAGATGTGGAGACTCCAGATGTGTCACATCTGGCCAGCCCCTTCTCTGCCCCTTCCCACCCCCTGCCCCACCCATCCACCAGGGGTTCAAGACAATACAGGAGACAGCTGTCCTTCTCTCAAGACCCTGGGAATGGCTGGGGCTGGGGAAGATGCTCAGTGGCCCTTGAAACTCAGCTCATTTTTGCTGCAAACGGGAGACCCTGCCACCCCCATGAAAAGGAAGAGCACTAGAATGAGAGTCCAGACTCTCGACTCTAGTCCTCTTCATGTCCCAAGCTCAGTATGTGACCTCAAACTAGGCACTTAGCCTCCGTGGACCTCCGTTTCCCCTTCTGTCCAAATCAGGGGGGTTGGATGTGGTCACCCAACGAAAAGCCCACTCTATACACTGAGCTTCTATAAACACAAGGAACACAGAATCGATTTGTTAGGAAACCCATCAGGCCCATCTTGACCTAGATGGGTTTCACTCTGACGTTGTGCAGTCAAATGCTCTACCCTTGAGCTACACCCCCTACTCTGACGTTGTGACCGCTGCACCTGGGCTGATTGTACCCCAGACCAGGGGCAATGTCACCTGGCACCACCCTTTCCCACTACTCTTCCCTCTCGAGAGAGACTGGGGTTTCACACAGAGCCGCCAAGCCCCATAAATAGCAGCTGGCCACTCACAGGCCAACCCTCCCAGGCCCCAAAAAGGAAGTGAGAGACAGGCAGACACTTCTGTTCTTCCTGCTGAAAGTGCTGCTTCTGCAGTAACTCGTCAGATGCTCCCCAGAGCCCGGCACAGACCCAGCTCTGCCCACTTCTGTGGGTTGGCCAGTTGAGTGAGAAACACAGACACAGCCAATGAGAGGGAGCTGAGGCTGGACCCAGGAGTCTTTTTCCTATGGTAGGGGACATCTCTGTGTGAGGAAGCCCCATGGAAGTCCTTGGATCAGTTGACAGGAGGAGGTGACTCAGGATAAACTCCGTTAGGAGGTGCATTCACTTCTGGATCCAGAGTCATCCCCTACCTCCTTAGAGTAAAACTAGATTTTGAGTATCCCAGTGTTTGTAGATAACCTGGTCCCAGTAAGTCCCCTTGCAAGGGCCTTTGGAGATGCTTCTGCACGTGGACACCAGGAGCCATGAGCAGAGACAGTCCCTGCAGCAGCATCTGAAACCACGAACCCCGGGAAGACAACGTGGCACTGCTTTCGTCAGCCCTGCCCACGCCTTACTAAAGTCCATCCATTCAGCTCTTTTTCATGTTGACCGCACCACTGTTTCCTGTTTCCTGCCCAGGTCCTGCCTGATACAGTAACAGCGAAAGGGATGAATGGAGCATCACAGAGCAGGTCAAAGACATGAGCCACACATTGATGAGTGCAGACAGGCGGGGCAGAGCGCAGCTGCTCTAAGTCCATTTTAAACATGGACCCCAACATAGCACCAGGCATTGTTCATAACACCTCCCTACATATGTAAAACAGAAAAGTGGATTGGAGACACACAGAGGGGAGACTGCAGGGGCCTCAGCCTCTCATCCCTCACCTCTTCTCTTCAGGACATCTCTACACCAGCGGTTCCCAACCAAAGTGCTTCTGCCCTCACTGTCAGGAGACATGTGGCCATGCCTGGGGACATCTGGGGTGTCTCAGTAATGGAGGTGGGAGGGATTGCTACTGGCATCTAGGGAGTAGAGGCCAGGGATGTTGCCAACCATCCTAGGATGCATGGGACAGCCCCACAGCAAAGCAGGTGTGGCCCCAGCTCCTTCACAGCTGTCTGCTCCTCCTGGAGTAGCTGTGCAACTTGTACAACCAAAAACAACACGTATTTGTTTTACAAGGAACTCACTGGGGACAGCACCCAGTCTGAGAACTTTGCACTATGGAAGGGTTTTGTTTTTGAAAACCGAAATTACAGAATAAATACTGAAAGAGAGAGAGAGCAAGAGCGAGAGCGAGAGAGAGAGAGAGAGAGAAACTTCACCATATGGGTTCAAATGAGCAACCTGAGTATTCTCAGCTCCTGTGGAAAGGGAGGTGCTAATCTCCAGCGAGCCCATCTGCTGTGGCATGGGGCTTGGTTTTGAGCTGCTCTTTCCACTCCTGGCACAAGAGGAGCAGATGTTTAGGGCAGCCACGTGACTAACTGGGCAGCCAAGACCAAGACTCCTGTGCACGCCAAAACTCATGTTCTCAGTGGAAACGAAAGATCTGCTGACCGCTCACTCAGGATGAGTGGTGTGGTGAGTCACCAGTGGGGCCTCTGTGTGCCCAGACCAAACAACTGGTTTTGAGCATGGCAGAAGTCAGTGAGGCAAGGCCCTGATGGGTGCTACCTGGCTAATCCGTTCATGCAGCTTGCACGCTACAAGTGGCTGCTAGTCTCTTGTGGAGATTTAAATTTAAAATCTTGCTTCTCAGCCCCACCAGGTACATTTCAGGTGCTCAGCAGTGCACGTGTGCCTTGTGGCTGCCTTCTGGACAGCACCGATGCAGACCATCTCCAACCATCCCAGCAAGTTCCATCACAGGCACTGAGCCGAAACTGGCCCTGATGATGGAGCTGCCAGGAGGGTGAAGCCTAATCTCACTTTGGTCAACATGTCAGGGATGGGTACCCAGGGGCTGGTGCCCAGTGGCAGAAAGGTCTTCAGGGAACCTCCCTGCTCACAGGCACTCTCTCAATGTCATCTGCTGCCTCCCAGCCCAATCATGCTCCATCCTGTCTTGGCTCCTCTCCTCCACTCTGCCCCAAGCCTGAAGACATCTGTCCTTCCTCTAAGCTCCTGGAGTCTCTGGGAGGTGTTTATAGGTTAACTCTGTTGAAATGCACAGGGATTGCTCAGAATAAAGCTCACCAGCCTTTGTTGGCCTGGAGGCCCTGGCTGCCCTGCCTCTGCTGACTCTCTGTCCTCCCCCCGGCTCTCTCCACCCCAGCCCAGGTTCCCCAAACACATCGGGGAGGGCCTGCCTGAGGCCTTTGCAGCTGCTGTTCCCTCTGCTCAGAATGCCCTTCCCCAATGCCCCCGGTCATCCCCCTGCCCCGCACTGCTTCAGTCAGATCTCTCAAATATCACCTCATCAGAAAGCCTCCCATTCTAGCCAAAAGAACTCAGGTATATGCACACTCACACACACACACACACACACACATATTCACACAGGCACACACTCTCACACACTCACACTCACACACCCTACTTGCAGACCCCACACGCCCCACAGCACAACCCCCACACTCACACACCCCACAGGCACACCCGCCACACACACCCCACAGGCACAACCCACACACAATTACACACCCCACACACACTCACACACCCCACAGGCACACCACACACACACACCCTGCGCACACGCCCTCACCCAGACACAGCCCACAGGCTCCATGCGCTCCGCACGCCCATGCTGCCGGCAACCGGCTGTGATTTTCCTAAGCAGACGCCCCCTGGCGGCTGTCCCTCCACCGATGCTGGAGGAAGCTGGCACCCAGCAGAGGCTCCCAGGCTCAGGGGCCCAACACCTCCTCTTTTCTTACCTGGCTGGGATTCGTGCCAGCCAAGGGCCTCAGAGGAGACGTGATGGGTTTCTGAGAGTCAGAGCCCTCGAATGGGGCTCGCAGCCCTATGCTTTGGCTTCCCCAGCTGTAGGAAACCCGTGTGGCAGGAGGACAGGTCACTGGACTCGGGATCCGACGAGCCGGGCTCCAGTCCCGACACTGTCCTGACTAGTTGTGTGACCTAGAGCAAGTCACTTAAAGTCTCTGAACCTCACTCTCCTCCTCACTGAAATGGGGCAGTCAATGTATTGAGCAAGGTTTGGTGAAAATATTTCTCTCCCAGATCCTGAGTGGTGGTGATTTGGTAACATGAATCCAGAGCAGGAGTCTCAAACTCAGGTGCCCCTATGAGCCAAGTAGGTGATGTAATAGAGGGAGAGCCCATTAGCATAAGGGCAAGGGCAGCTCTGATTTTTTTTTTTTTTTTTTTTTTTTTTTTTTTTTTTTTTGAGATAGGGTCCTGCTCTGTTGCCCAGACTGGATTGCAGTGGTGCAATCTCAGCTCACTGCAGCCTTGACATCCTGGGCACAAGGGATCCTCCAGCCTCAGCCTCTCGAGTAGCAACAGATGTGCACCTCAATACCCGGCTAAATTTTTAACTTTTGTAGAGATAAGGTCTGTTTGTTGCACAGGCTGGTCTCAAACCCCTGGTCTCAAGCAGTCCTCCTACCTCAGCCTCCCACAGTGCTGAGATTACAGGCCTGAGCCACTGCACCTGGCCCGATTTTAAAGAAAAAAAATCTGAGATCAGCAGTTCGAGACCAGCCTGACCAATATGGTGAAACCCTATTTACCAAAAATACAAAAATTAGCTGGGCATGGTGGGTGTGTGCCTGTAGTCCCAGCTACTTGGGAGGCTGAGACAGGAGAATTGCTTGAACCTGGGAGGTTGCAGTGAGCCAAGAGGTTGCAGTGAGCCAAGATCTCACCACTGCACTCCAGCTGCACTCCAGCTGGGCAAGAGAGAGCAAGACTCTGTCTAACAAAAAAAGAAAAAAAAATCGAGGTAAAACTCACATAACGTAAAATTCATCATTTTAAGTATTATGAAGTGTACAATTCAGTGGTGCTTAATACACTCACAATGTTGTGCTACCATCAGCAGTATCCCGTTCTAGAACATGTTCATCACATTAAAAAGACACCCGTACATATTAAGCAGTCACCCCCCATTTCCTCCTTCCCTCATTCCCTGAAAGCCATTAATCTTCTTTCTGTCTTTCTGGATTTACCTATTCTGACCATTCCACATAGATGGAATCATACCATATGAAATTTATGTCTAGCGTCTTTCACTTAGCATAATATTTTTATAGATTTATCCACATCATAGCATGTATCAGTATTTCCTTACTTTTTATGTCTGAATAATATTCCATTGTGGATAGACCACATTTTGTGTATCCATTCATCAACGGTGCACGTTTGGGGTGTTTCTATCTTTCGGCCATTACAGCAATTACAATGTACTGCTAAGAACATTTGTGTACAAGTGTTTGTTATCAATTCCTTTGGGATACACACCTAAGAGTGGAAATGCAGGGTAATTCTATGTTAAACTTTTTGGGGAACCACCACATTGTTTTCCACAGCAACTGCACCAGCTTACATACCCACCAGGAGTGTACAAAGCTTCCAAGTTTTCCACATTTTCACCAATACCTGTTATTCCCCCTGCCCCAAAATTATAGCCATCCTGGTGGGGCGTGAAAAGGTATCTCACTGTGGTTTTGATTTCGTGTCCTTAATGATTAATGATGTTGTACAACTTTTCCTGTGCTTATTGGCCACTTGAATATCTTCTTTGGAGAAATGTCTATTTAAGTCCTTTGCCCATTTTTAAGTTGGGTTATTTGGGATTTTCCTTGTTGAGTTGTGAGAGTTCTTCCTCTATCCTGGATACTAGATGTTTATCAGCTATATGCTTTGCAAATATTCTCTCCTATTCTGTGGGTTGCCTTTTCACTCTCTTGATAGTGTTCTTTGCTGTATATAGATTTTTAATTTTAGTGAAGTCCGTGCTATTTTTTTCTTTTGTTGCCTGAGCTTTTGTTGTCATAGCTAGAAAACCACTGCTAAATTCAAGGTCATGAAGATTTACCATTATGTTTCCTTCTAAGAGTTTTATAGTTTCTGCTCTTATATTTACAATTTTAATCAATTTTAAGCTAATTTTTGTAAATGGTGTGAGGTAAGGATTCAACTTCTTTCGTTTTTATGGATATCCAATAGTCCCAACACCATCTTTGAAAAGGTTGGCCTTTCCCCACTGAGCAATGTTGGCATTCTTGTCAAAAATCAACAGACCGCATATCTGAGGGCTTAATTCTGGACTCTTAATCTATTTTATTGTCTATATGTCTGCATTGTCTCAATCCATTCCATTGTCTATATGTCTATATTCCATTATGTAAGTCTGTCCTTATGCCAGTATCATAGGCTTTTGATTGCTGTAGCTTTGTAGTAAGTTTTGGAAATCAGGAAGTGTGAGTCCGTCAAAACTTTGTCCTGTTTTTCTTTTCAAGACTGTTTTGGCTGTTTGCAGTCCCTTGCAATTCCATAGCAATTTGGGAATCAGCTTTTCCATTTCTACAAGAAAAGCCATTGGAATTTTGATAGATATCACATCGAGTCTGTATTTTGCTTTGGGTGGTATTGCATCTTAACAATATTAGGTCTTCCAGTCCATAAACATGAGCTAAGTTTCCATGCATTTAGGTCTTCTTTAATTTCCTTCAGCAATGTATTATAAGTTTCAGTGTACAAGCCTTTCATCTCCTTGGTTAAATTTATTCCTATGAATTTTATTCTTAAAGATGCTATTGTAAGTGGAATTGTTTTCTTAACTCTCTTTTTGGATTGCTCATTGCCAGCATATAGAAATACAAGTAATTTTTGTGGGTTGGCCTTGCACTCCACAATGTTGCTGAATTCCTTTGTTAGGGCTGATAGTTTTTCAGTGGATCTTTTTCTATATAAGATCATGTTATCTGTGAATAGATACTTTTATTTCTTCTCTTCTGATATGATGCCTTTTATTTCTTTTTCTCGCCTAATTTATCTGGCTAGAATCCCAGTACTATGCTGAACAGAAGTGGTGAAAATTGGGCATCCCATCCTGTTCCTCTGTTGGAGTAAATCCTTTCAGCCTTTCATCATTGAGGGTTTTTCACAAATGTGCTTCTTTGCGTTAAAGAAGTTTCCTCTGTTCCAAGTTTGTTGGATGTTTTTATCATGAAAAGATGCTGGCTTTTGTTAAATGCCTTTTCTGCATCAATTAGGATGATCATCTGACTTTCTCCCTTCATTCTCATAATGTAGTGGATTACACTGATAATTGTACACTGGGCAGCTTTGATTTTCCAAGATAAGCTGTATCTGCATTCTGATGGGAAATCTTACTTTTAAAACTGTGTGTACAGGCTGGATGGCTCATGCCTGCAATCTTAGTGCTTTGGGAGGCTGCGGTAGGAGGATTGCTTTAGGCCAGGAGTTTGAGACCAGTGTGGGCAATATTACAAGACCCTGTCTCTACACAAATTTTAAAAAAATTTAGCCAGGCATGGTGGCATATGCCTGTAGTCCCAGCTACTATGAAGGCTGAGGCAGGAGGATTGCTTGAGCCCAAGAGTTTGAGGCTGCAGCGAGCTATGATCACGTCACCGCACTCCAGTCTGGGCAACAGAGTGAGACACCATATCTAAAAAACAAAACAAACAAAAAACTGTATGTACATTAAAAAAAAATTGAATAGGCCAAATGAAACTCAGCTAACAGCCAAATTGGCCCTGGGCCACCAGTTTGAAATCGCTAATCAAGGGACTTAAAAGTCCTCCCTTCCTTTGACTCAGGAATTCCACTTCTAGGGATCTACCCAGAAGAAATAACCCAAAATGTGGGCAAAATTTGACACATGCACTTGGCTATCACCTTGAATTGCCAAAGCTAGAAAGTCCCTGAACACTCAGAAATAGGGGACACAAAAATGTCATGGTCAACCTAGTAGAGTGAATGTTTTGCAGCCACTTAAAATGGCTTTCATGAAGACTATGAAATGTCATCAATAGACACAGGTGATATCATTTTAATGATGGTTGTTCAATATCACCATAATTGTCATCTACTATGAACATACACTTTTTTGTGTGACAAAAAGAAGAGGGGTTCCCCAAGGCCTGACTGGGGTAGTGTAGCTCAACAATAAGTCATCTCCCCACTGCCCACCTTTCCTCTATTTCCAAATTTGGATTGATGTCCTGATATAACGTTTCTTGGCACTTCCCACATTTGATTCGCATTTTAAGCACTTGACTCTCAGGAGCACATCTCCGCACACCAGTTGCCCTTTGGCTGGCTGATGCTAGTCCACAGCCATTTGTCCTGCTGGTCCCACATAGGAAGTGCTTTGGGCAGGAATCCACGCCCTGTCCCACCCATCCCTGTTTTTCATAAGCACTTGAATCAAAACAATCTTTTATTTTATTTTATTTTTTTACTTTGAGATGGAGTTTCGCTCTTGCTGCCCAGGCTGGAGTGCAATGGCACAATCTCAGCTCACCACAACCTCTCCCTCCCAGGTTCAAGCGATTCTCCCGCCTCAGCCTCCCAAGTAGCTGGAATTATAGGCATGCACCACCATGCCTGGCTTATTTTTGTGTTTTTAGTAGAGAGGGGGTTTCTCCACGTTGGTCATGCTGGCCTCAAACTCCTGACCTCAGGTGATCCACCTGCCTCGGCCTCCCAAAGTGCTGGGATTACAGGCATGAGCCACTGCACATGGCCGAATCAAAACAATCTTGAACATCATTTCTCTTATCGCTGGCTGGCAGGGATGCACTTGTCTCCAAGAAATCGACACCATGGACAACAGGATTCACTGGGCTACCATTCTTGACCGTTGCAACTGCAGCCCTTTCTCTAAGCAGCTGGGATCACAGCCTCTTCCATTCTTCCCTCTTGTACATCATGTCATGGAGCAGATGCTATACCCAGAAACCTGACAGTTCTTTCCAGGCTTCAACCTGTAAAACCCGACTCCACTCTGAGTATTCTAGGCCCACACATCAATGACAGTGCCTTGAAAACAGATCAAAACAAAGGTCCCCTCCCAGAGGGCCGAGGGCTCAGCCTCCATGAGGAGATGCCGCTCAGCTGTGTGCTGTGAGGTAGATGTAGAGAGAAAATGCTTCACAACCAGCAAGCCAGGTGCAGTGTGGTGCAGGCCCATCCAGCGGCCCACAGTGCCCTGCTGGGCTCAGAGGACAGAGGATGCTGCAGGGGGTGGGGCAGGGCTGCGTGGAGGGGGCCGTGTTTGACCTGAGCCTCTGTGCTGAGTTCAGTAGGGACCTCCCAAAAGTCATGTCCACCCAGCACCTGTGAACATGACCTGATTTGGGAATAGTCTATTCGCAGATGTGATCAAGGGAAGATGAGGTCTTGCTGGATTAGGGAGGGCCTTAACCAATGACTGGTATCTTTATAAGGCAGGGGTCATTTGGACAGAGACACGGGAAGGAAGGCCATGTGAAGACAGAGGCAGAGGTTGCATCCAGAGCCCAGGAACACCGAGGGCTGCCAGCCACCAGCAGAAGCCAGGGAAGCGTCCAGGAGGGGCGGAACCTGCCGACCCCTCGATCCTGGACTCTGGCCTAACAGGATAAACTTCTGTTGTGTTAAACCCAGTTTGTGACACTGTGATGGCTGCCACAGGACACCCTGGCAGCTTGAAGGAGGCCTTGTCTAAAGGCCCCTAGGCACCTGTGGATGGGCGGCCACTCCTCCTGGGTGACAGCCCTGGTGACAAACCTCTTGGGTGACAGCCCTGGGTGAAAGCCCTGCTGGGTGAGAGCCCTCCTAACAGCCCTCCTGGGTGACGCTCCTTGCTGCCCCTTAGTGGCTGCCTGGCGTGCAACATGGCACCAGGCTCCGGCACTTCCCTATGGTCACCAGCAGGGGGCGTCCCTGACCTAGGCGCTGGGCTCCTCTGCACCCCAGGTTCCTTGTTGGACTGGGAGGAGCTAGCTTGGGCGGAGTGGAGCCCTGGGCCGCCAACCCTGAACCAAAGGCAGGTGGTGAGCATGGGTGGACCCGGCTTCTTTACCTTCCCGAGGCCTTGGGCGAGGGGCTGGCTGCCTGCCCTGTGCAGAGGTGCAGAGGACTTTGTCCCTGGAGCGGGTGGGTGCAATGAATTTCAGGGCTCTCACCAAGGGACAGAGGGGCACAGGAGGGGAAAGGGTCTCTCACTCTTGCCTAGCCCCTCTTCACAATCTGGGAAAACTTCCAGAGGTTGTGCAGTGTGGGGTTTTTCAAACCAGTCCAGTGGCTCGAAACCAGTCCAGCCTCCCCTCTGCCTCTGGGCCTGAACCCCTGACCCCATGCAGGCTGACATGAGCGGAAGTGTCTGTCCCAAGGACGGCAGGAGCAGCCTTCCCTTCTGAGGATTCGCTGGGGTGGGTGGGCTTCGTCCTCCTCCTGGCAGAGGGAAATGCTGGCTCCTTGAAGGACCATTCCTTAGGGTGGGGCGGGGTGGCGTGGGGATGGGAATAGTGGAAAGAGCACAGATCAGGAGGGAGACCTAGAGTCCAGGCCCCTCTGCTGCTTACCTGCTGGGTTCCTCCTTCCTCTGGCCAAGTCTTGGTTTTCTCGGTTGTAAAATGGGTCTGACTCTGTCCCCATCTTTCACGGATGGGGCATCAGCTGACCAGATAACACACAGGAAAAGCTCTGCAGAGAAATTTCTCTGGGTGTTTTTGGTTTTTAGTCTGGGGTTTTGTTTTACGTGTGGTAAAATGCATAGAACATAAAAGGTACCATTTTAGGCCAGGTATGATGGCTCACACCTGTAATCCCAGCACTTTGGGAGGCCGAGGCGGGTGGATCACAAGGTCAGGAGATCGAGACCATCCTGGCTAATATAGAGAAACCCCATCTCTACTTAAAATACAAAAAATTAGCAGGGCGTGGTGGCAGGCGCCTGTAGTTCCAGCTACTCAGGAGGCTGAAGCAGGAGAATGGCATGAACCCAGGAGGGGGAGCTTGCAGTGAGCCAAGATCACACCACTACACTCCAGCCTGGGCGACAGAGCGAGACTCCATCTTAAAACAAACACAAAAAAGTTACTATTTTAACTATTGTTAAGTGTCTAGTTTGGTGGCAGTAAGTACATTCACACTGTTGCACAACCATCCCCATCGTCCCTCTCCAGAACCCTTTCATCTTATAGAAATGAAACTGCCCCCCGTGAAACACTGACTTCCCTTCCCCCTTCCCCAGCCCCTGGCAACCCCCATTCTACTTTCTGTCTCTAGGGATCTAACTACTCTAGTGCCTCACCTATGTGGAATCATACACGATTTGTCTTTGTGTGACTGGCTTATGGAGCTTAGCATAATGTTCTCAAGGTCCATCCATGTGGTGGCATATGTCCGAATTTCCTTCCTTTTGAAAGCTGAATAACATTCCACTGTGCAGATGTCCCACGGTGCGCCTCTCCGTTCATCCGTGGAGGGACATCCGTGGAAGGGACACTGCTTCCACATTTCAGCTATTGGGAATAAGGCTGCTGTCAACACGGGTGTGCGTGCATCTCTTTGAGACCTACTCTCTATTCTTTGGGGTGTGTTCCCGGAAGTGGGATGCCTGGATCATGTGGTAATTCTGTGTGTGTGTGTGTGTGTGTGTGTGTGTGTGTGTGTGTGTGTAATCTCCTTCTTGTTTTCCTCAACAGCTGCACCAGTTGACATTTCCACCAACAATATGCAAGCATTGCAATTTCTCCACATCCTTGCCAGCATTTGTTATTATTATTTTTTTACAGTGGCCATCACAATGGTTATGAGTGATATCTCCAGGTATTTGAGCAGCTAGGATTTGATGCAGGCATCCAGCACTTAGAAAATCCCTGGGTGAGCTGGAGGAGAGGTCTTGGGTTGCCCCTGCCCCATGGCTCCCAGAGCCCAGCAGAACCAAGCTGCCCAGGAGGTAGGAATCAGGGATGCCACTGAAGCACCACTGTCTTCGTGGGGTGCAGGGAGTTGGGATCAGGGCCACTGGCCAGCTCAAGACCAGACACTGGAACACTGCTTTAGACACTTCCACGTTCCTGTGACCCTTCTGGGTGGCAGAACACAGCCCAGAGCTGCAAAAAGATGCCCCCACCCCCGCCTCCTTGGTCTCACCTGAGTGTGTTTACTAGTGGATCCTAACGCACACCTGGAAGCCATTGCAAGGGATCTAGAAATGCAGCCTTCAGCTTCCCAGCCCCTGCTGGTCAGGAAGGCACAGAAGGAGGAGGTGGGAATGAATGTGGAGGGCCACACATCAGGCCAAGGCAGCAGGCACTCAGAACACAGCGGCCTAGAAGCGGGGTACAGGAAGGGATGCCCCTCAGCCACACCAGCCTTCAGGGCCTCAGGCAGGCTCCCTCCTGTCAAAGGCCTTTGTGTATGTTGTTCCTGCCTTCTCAAATGTTCCTCCCTATCCTCTCTGCCTCTGCATAGCAAGGTAACTTCCCCTCAGCCAAAACTTATCACTCTCTTGCACAACCCAAATATCCGTAAACAAAACACATCAACAAATGACAGTGTATTCGTGCAATGAAATACCATACAGCAATGAAAAAGAATGACCTCCGACCACATGCAACAATATGAGAGGATCTCACAGATGTCATTGTTGAGTGAAGAAGCCGGACTCAAAAGAGCACCATCCACAAACCTCCATTACTAGGAAGCTCAAAAAGAAGCAGAAATAATCTATGGCACAAGGGCTGAGAAGAATGGTTACTTCTCAAGGGAAGTGTTGGATGGGAGGGGACAAAGGAGCCCTTTAGGGGCTGGACATGAACTTGGTCTTGTCCAGTTTGCTCTGGGGGCTAAGCCTGAGTGCACCCATGGGTAAAAGGTCGTCAAGCTGAACACTTAAACTGTGCACTCTTCCTACGATGAAAAAGTAAAAGTAAAACAGACCCCTTTCTCTGAGAAGACTCTTCCCAGACTAGAGCACCTTCCCCAGGATGAGCTGCCAGGGTTCTGTGCACCTCTCCTGCAGGCTATTGTCGTGCTGTGATGGTCTGTTTCCCCATGGGATGGTCAGGTGGTCGGCTCCCCCAGACGGTAAGCTCCATACAGGAAGTCTCTCTGTCTTTCCAGGGCCTGTATGTCCAGTGCTCAGATCTTAAGCATCTGCTGCAAGCGTGGGTGACCACCATTGTGGAATGAGCCCACTCTCTAGCAACAGCAATGTGAGCCTTCTGCTTGTAATGTAAATTTGAAACCCAGGGCCCACAAGAGATTCCTCAGATTTGCTGTGCAGCCATGGAAGGCAGGTTTTTCAAACAGAAACTCTTCTTCCTAAAAATATTCCATGTTCAAATCTGTTCTCCGCAAAAAAAGACGGAGGAGGAAGAAATGAAGTTGCCTGAGCCCACCTGGAGGGCAGCAGCCCAGGAAGGGCCAAGGGACTGACAGTGACAGCTCAAGCGTTACAGCACCTGGGCCTCCTCCTCTCCCAAGCCAGCAGGTTTTTCACTGGCTTGGAGTCTCCCTCCATTGCCCAGGCATGAGTGCGGAGGCACGATCTCCGCTCACTGCAAGCCCCGCCTCCCAGGTTCACCAGATGGCAGAGCCAAGCCAGTGAGAGACAGATGTTGGCTCAAGTGGTTTTGAGAGCTGATGAGTTCCCTGTCCCTGGAAGTATGCAAGTAGAGACTAAAAGACCGCTTGTGAGGAATATTGTGAGACAAGCAGGGGTTGGGACTGGAAGGATGGCCCCTGGAGGACCTCAGAGACCCAGGCCTCTTGTGTCTGTGTCCTTTTGGAACTATTGGTCCTCGCTGAGGGAGGGATGCCCTCCAGGCTGCCTGGGACCATATAAGGTCTTGGGAGACAGGAGCAGCAGTAGTAGCTTGGTGTATGAAGGTGCTCATGGTGCTGGGCACTGTAGGGAGGGCCTTCCTACTGCATCCTCTCAACGAAGAGCTTCTGTAGAGTATGGTTAAGAATGCAGATTCTGGCCGGGCGCGGTGGCTCACGCCTGTAATCCCAGCACTTTGGGTGGCTGAGGTGGGTGGAACACGAGGTCAGGAGATCGAGACCATCCTGGCTAATACGGTGAAACCCCGTCTCTACTAAAAATACAAAAAATTAGCCGGGTGTGGTAGCGGGCACCTGTAGTCCCAGCAACTCAGGAGGCTGAGGCAGGAGAATGGCGTGAACCCGGGAGGCGGAGCTTGCAGTGAGCCGAGATCGCACCACTGCACTCCAGCCTGGGCGACAGAGCCAGACTCCGTCTCAAAAAAAAACAAAAAAAGAATGCCAATTCTGCTATGGGTCATACCTGCAATCCCAGCGCTTGGGGAAGCTGAGACGGTAGGATGGCTTGAGCCCAGGAGTTCGAGGCTGCCTGACCCCTGCACCCCAACCTGAATGACAGCGAAGTGAGACCCTGTTGTCTCTTTAAAAAAAATGTTTTTATTATTTTTAAAAAAATATTATTATTTTAAAAAAAAGTTTATGGCCGGGCGCGGTGGCTCAAGCCTGTAATCCCAGCACTTTGGGAGGCCGAGACGGGCGGATCACGAGGTCAGGAGATCGAGACCATCCTGGCTAACACGGTGAAACCCCGTCTCTACTAAAAAAATACAAAAACTAGCCGGGCGAGGTGGCGGGCGCCTGTAGTCCCAGCTACTCGGGAGGCTGAGGCAGGAGAATGGCGTAAACCCAGGAGGCGGAGCTTGCCGTGAGCTGAGATCTGGCCACTGCACTCCAGTCCGGGCGACAGAGCGAGACTCCGCCTCAAAAAAAAAAAAAAAAGTTTAGGTAGGTTCTGGAGCCGGAATGTTGCAAAGAACCAGGCGGTCACCAGCAGGTGGCGCCGCTGACCAAGGCGCTGGGCCCCTCTGCAGCGCCCCGCCCAACCCCCTCCCACCCCCCACCCCCCACCCCCGGCCCTCCCGGTTCTGGGTGGTGCTGGGAGGAGCCAGTTTGGGCGGGGAGGAGCCCTGGGCCGCCTGCCTGGACTGAAGTCTGGTGGTGAGCACGGGTGGACCCGGCTTCTTTACCTTCTTGAGGCCTTGGTTGAGGGGCTGGCTGCCCGCCCCCTGCAGAGGACTTTGTCCCTGGGGCAGGTGGGTGCAATAAATTTCAGGCTCTGACCCAGGGACAGAGGGTCACAGAGGGTAAAGGGTCCCTCACTCTCCCCTGGCAGCGGCCCCTTGCCACAATCTAGGAAAACGTCCAGAGACTGTGTAGGGTGGGGGTTTTGCAAACCAGTTCAGTGGGTCAAAACCAGTCCAGGCGCCCCACTGAATACAGATTATGTTGTGAGTCACACCTGCAATCCCAGTGCTTGGAGAGGCTGAAGCAGGAGGATGGCTTGAGCCCAGGAGTTCGAGGCTGCCTGCTTGTTTTTTTTTTTTTTTTTTTTTTTTTTTTTCAGACGGAGTCTCCCTCCATTGCCCAGGCTGGAGTGCAGAGGCGCGATCTCGGCTCACTGCCATCTCCGCCTCCCGGGTTCACGCCATTCTCCTGCCTCAGCCTCCGGAGTCGCTGGGGAAAAAAAAAAAAAAAACATTTAAAAGGTAGGTTCTGGAGCCCAACTGTCTGATCCAACTCCAGCTTTGCCACTGTCTCGGGCAGGGGCTCGGGGTCAGACCCCAGTGACAAGGATTCCAGAGCAAGTGCTTGGTTTGGGAGATGCAGGAAGCCCCAGGGGAGGGCACAAGAGGCAGGGGAGGGAAGAAGCCAGTAAAGTATGTGTTATCAAGGCAGTTACCGGTGAAGCGCCAGGCTCCGTGCTGCGAGGAGCCCTGGGAGACAGCATGGAGCAGTCCCCAGAGGTTGCCCCACTGAGAAGCAAGGGGCTGTAGTAGTTGTCCACCACCCCCACAGCCACTGTTGGCTGAGACCCTCTCCCGGGGCAGGGACTCTCCAGGCCTCCAGCTGTGGAACCTGCCCGTCCTTGCAGCTGGAAGAAGCAGCCCAAGGATCCTGCTCAGGTGTCCCGGGCTTAGACGTGAAGAGGCGAATCCTGCATGGGGAGGGTTGGTGACTGATGGATGGGACACCAGCTGTGTCCTCTGCAACCACTGGGCAGCTGTGTGACCTCAGGCAATTGCTCGGCCTCTCTGTGTCTTCTCATCCTCCTTTGGTAGGAGGATACCTAAGCCCAGTGAAGGTAGAGGGCCTAGAACTGTGTCTGACACAGAACGACACATGCCAGAATCTCAGGAGCCCAAGAGGGAGTCCCGTCACACCCCGTTTCACAGAGGAGAATGTGGAGGTCAGAGTGGCTAAGACAACTGCTCGATGACACCGGGCACGAGGGGGCAGATGGGGCCTGGGGGACCCCGATCCCACACACACAGGACCCCTGTCCAGTCCGCTCCTGTGGTTAGATCAAGGCAACGCTGCCTCCAGGACCACCTCCCTCTTGCCCCGCACCAGCTAGGCATCCTCTGGGCAGGGACCACAGCACCACAGCCCCCAACCTTGGCCAGGCCTTCCAGGTCTTCTCCAGAAGGTGTCTTGGCACCATGCTGTGGCATCAGCATCACACACAATGCTGAGGGGAAAAGTCCTACGCAGGTATCTTCGCACACCTGAGCAAACATTTCTACAGGAATAACCCCCTAGCGGGATTCTTGGATCAAAAGGAAGCACATATGATTATTCTAGAAGTTGACAGGCATTGCCCAATTGACGCCCTCACCCACAGGGCTCTTTCCCTTGGCAATACCGGGTCCTTGTTGTTAAATCTGTGCCGACCCGATGGGCAGAGAGTGGCACCTTGTCATGCTGTCTCCTGCCCGTTTGATCCAGGATTTTGTGGACCATGGGTTTGGCAGCTGCTGGCACTTCCTCTTCTGCACGTTCCCTCTTTGTGTCCTTTTCCAGATTGCTATTTCTTTGGGGTTTTTTCTTAGTGATTTGTAGGGTGCTTTAAAATAAAATCCTCTGTCTGCCATGGTCTGCAGGTGACAAATATTTCTTCTCCACTAATTGTTTTACTTTCAGCCGTGCTGGTGGGGACTTTGTGATTGTTTTTGTGATTGGTCTTTGGAAGTTGCTCATGTTTGTATAATTGGATTTGTCATTCTTTCCCTTTGTCATTTCGGGGTTTGTGTCAGGAATTCTTCCCTCTTGAACCTGTTCCTCTGCCTCCCTATGCAGACCAGCCAGCGTTTTCTCCAGATCTGCTTCTCCCTCCATGCCATGCTCTCGGGCCCTTTTGTGGTGAAGCCAGGTGGACGTCCTCCTGCCCCTGAAGGAGAAAGCTCCAAGACCTGCTGTGTTCATGTCCCCTTCCTGGAGCCCCACCTCCACGTGCCCACCTACCTCCTCGACATGCCTGAGCCCCTATCGCTCTCCTCTCGCAGCAGCCTCGGGTGCAGAGCCCGGGGACTCTGGTCTGACACCGATGGCTTCTCAACTGCAGTCAGCACACCTGCTGCTCACCAGCCCTGGCCAGGCCAAGCCACAGCCAGGCCCAGCCCTGGATTCAAGGTTGTTATTTCGGCAGAATGGATCATCCAGGCATCTCTGGCTTGTCTCTGCCCCCACCCCTGTACCCCGTGCCCCGATGCCCCGGGGCTGCTGCTGCTGACGTCTCCTTCCTGCCTACATCAGACCCAGCTCCCCCATGTTCATCCCTGGGGCCCGGGCCACCTGCTGCTCCCGCTGGCTCATCCACTGCTCGTTACCAGCCACACACAGCTCATCGACCTACAGCCACACTTGTCACACATCCTTGCAGACCATGAGTCCAGAGGAGCACGTGATGCAACCTCCCACACCTGACTCTTTTAAAACCAGCAGGCCGCTGGGAGGCTGCTCTCCTTGTCTCTGCGGCGGCAGTAGGGGAAGCAGAGAGAATGAACAGTCTCCAAAACACTCCTCAGATGGAGCCGCCATGGAGGAAAAAAGGGTCACCATCAACAAAGCCCATTTAGCCCAATCAGCCTCCTGCCCAGAGAACCAGGGAGGCATGCTCTGCCCTCAGCCAGAGTCCCAGGGGCCTGGCCCTGGCAGCCTCTTTTGTTATTCCTGGCTCCCGGGACCGGGACTCTCAGGGTGCCCATGCCAGGGAGGCCTGCATGGCCGGGAGCAGATGTTTCCTTCTGTGCCCTCTGTGGGCTCAGGAAGACCCCACTCTGCAGGTGGCAGGAAGGAGCTGCATTGAGCAAGGGGCCCAGCAGCTGGAGTGGGTCTGGGTCTAACTCTCCACTGCTGTTCGCATTGGCAAAGCACCTCAGCTGACACGGGCTGCGGGAGCGCCACGCTCAAGGGAACCAGCGACGGCTGTTTCCCAGCTGCTTTGCAATTTACTGAGTTCAACACACATGTATTGACTGCCCACTGTGTTTTTTGTGCTCACTTGGAAATTCTGTTGAGCACCTACTATGTGGTAGGCACTCATCTGTGTGCTGGGAGTGTGGCCTGGGGCAAAAGTGTCAGTTCAGGTCGCCTGGGAAGTAGACAACAGATTGGAGTTAGAAATGGAAGAACTGTGTTAGGAGAAGGAGCTGTAAAGGAGAAAGGGGCGAGGGGCAGAGCAGTCAGGGAGAGCCTGGAGCACACCAAGCACAATGCTTGTGAAGGAGAGGGGCCACTGGAGAGCTGGGCGGGGGAGACTCAGCCAGGCCCAGGGGGTCTCTGGAGCAAAGATGGCCAGTCGTGGGGTCCCAGGTTGGGCAGGATGAGTTGAATGTGGAGGAGGATCCCCAAGTAGCTGGAGGCTGTCAGCTGACTGCACTTCTAGCAGAGTCTTCTCTCTTGAAGGCCGACCTGAGAAGAGCACCTCCGTGGCGGCCACCGGAGATTAAATGCAGCTGCCATCCTGTGGAGGGGATGGACAACACACCAAGCAGCAACTGCACCCCCTTCTAGAACAGAGGCCCCAAATAACAGTGCTTCAAGGGAGGTGGGAGCTGGCTGCGCACAGTGGCTCATGCCTGTAATCCCAGAGCTATGGGAGGCCGAGGTGGGAGAATCTCTTGAGGCCGGGTGTTCAAGGCCTGCCTGGGCAACATAACGAGACCCCATCTCTACAAAAAATACCCCCTCAAAAAAATGCAGCTGGACATGGTGGCATGTGGCTATAGTCCCAGCTACTCAGGAAACTGAGGTGGGAGGATTGCTAGAGCCCAGGCTAGGCTGCAGTGAGCTATGATGGTGCCACTGCACTGCAGCCTGGGTGACAAAGTGAGACCCAGTCTCTAAAAAGAATTATTAAGTGGGAGGGCAAGCCCTTTTCCATCCTTTCTTAACCCTGCTGTTTAGGATGTGGACTTGATGGTGCACTGTCGTGAGCTACATGGACGAGAGAAACACCCTAGGGATGGGAGAGAGGAGGGTGGATCCCTGAAAGACTGCATGGAGCAGAGTTGCCACCACAGCCCTGGCCTGCTACCCCTAGACTGTGTGCTGGAGAAATGAACCTCTGTCTTGTTAAAGCCACTGTTGCTAGACGTAGCTAAAACTAGATCCTAAATACCAACGTAGCATGTTTTTTGTTTGTTTGTTTGTTTGTTTTTTCTCTGCGGCGGAGTCTCATTCTTCACCCAAGCTGGAGCGCAATGGTGCAATCTTGGCTCACTGCAACCTCCGCCTCCCAGGTTGAAGCAATTCTCCCACCTCAGCCTCCCGAGTAGCTGGGACTACAGGCATGCGCCACCATGCCTGGCTAATTTTTGTATTTTTAGTAGAGACGGGGTTTTACCATGTTGGCCAGACTGCTCTCGAACTCCTGACCTCAAGTGATCCACCCGTCTCGGCCTCCCAAAGTGCTGGGATTACAGGCATGAGCCACCACGCCTGGTCAAACACAGCATGTTCTTTTCGTCCACATAAAACTTACTGTCTTGACCATCATGAAGTGTACAGTTCAGTGGCATTAAGCACACTCACATTGTTGTGCAGCCATTACCACCGTCCATCTCAAGAACTTTTTCATCTTCCTCAAATTGAAACTCTGTCTCCAATGAATAGTAACTCCCTATTCCCCTTCCCTTAGCTCGTGTAAGTGGAATCATATAGAGTTTGTCTTTTCGTGGCTGGCTTTTTTCACGGAATATTATATCCTCATGTTCTTCCGTATTGTAGCATGTGCCAGAATTTCATTCCTTTGTAAGACTGAGTTAAGATTTCATTGTGAGCACAGACCACATTTTGTTTATTGATGGTGATTTCGGTGGCTTCCACCTTTTGGTTGTTGTAAAGAATGGTGCTATAAACGTGGGTGAACAAATATCTGTTGGAGACTCTGAGCTTAATTATTTTGGGGGTATTTTGGGATAGTTTTTGGTATGTACCCAAAAGTGGAATTACTAGATTATATGGTAATTCTGCACAGTGACTTTTCAACCTGTGTTTAACATGGTGTTTTGACAGAATAGCTGTAAGATTACACTGAAAAAACAGCCGGGAAAGAGCTGTGAAGGCGGCCCATGAGCTTGCAGGAAAGGCGGTCAGCAGCACACCTCCACTGTAATGGGTTTGTTTACCCACTTACCTACCAACAGCTGAAGGCCCCTTTCCTGGCCCTGCCCCATATTGCTCCCCACATTAGACCCAGCTGTGCTGCACCTATGCCCTTCTGCCCAGTTCCTGCTTGTTACAGGGAAGGGCTAGAGGGCTCTTCATCCAGGTTTGTCATCCAATATAAGCGCTTAGTGCACACGGATGGCTTTACCTGGCTCTCAGCCAGTGAACTCAGCATGTGCTCCAGCCCTTTAGCCCTGAGCTAGGCTATCTACCTTCATAGGCCAATCACAGGCTGTCACAGGTAAATGACCACACGTGGTTTGTGCCTCACTTTCTGACTTTGGAACATAATCCCACAGTGGGGGTGGGGGAGGGCCATTTTTCTGGAGTTTCCTCCTATTTTCAAGCTTTATCTTGCAGAACAAAACCTCCTAAGCAGAAGCCTCGATGTCCACTTTCTGTGGGTTGAATGTGTCCCCCCAAAGGCATGTATTCAACACTTAATCCCCAGTGCAATGGTATTGGGAGCAGGGGCCTAATAGGAGGTGTTTAGGTTATGAAGTGCCCACCGTCACGCATGGATTAATGCTGATTATAAAAGGCCTTGAGACTGTGAGTTTGAGGCAGCAAAGAAGGCCCTCACCAAATGCTGGACTCAGGCCAGCACCATACCCTTGGGCTTGCCAGCCTCCAGAACTATGAGCCACATAAATGTCTGATTATTATAAGTGATCCAGTCTCAGGTATTCTGTTATAGCAGCACAAAAAGGACTCAGGGCCGGGCGCGGTGGCTCAAGCCTGTAATCCCAGCACTTTGGGAGGCCGAGACGGGCGGAACACGAGGTCAGGAGATCGAGACCATCCTGGTTAACATGGTGAAACCCCGTCTCTACTAAAAAATACAAAAAACTAGCCGGGCGCGGTGGCGGGCGCCTGTAGTCCCAGCTACTCGGGAGGCTGAGGCAGGAGAACGGTGTGAACCCGGGAGGCGGAGCTTGCAGTGAGCTGAGATCTGGCCACTGCACTCCAGTCTGGGCGACAGAGCGAGACTCCGTCTCAAAAAAACAAAAACAAAACAAAAACAAACAAACAAACAAACAAAAAGGACTCAGACATCTGTCTACCAGCCCTGCCCTCCTGAGGCCTGGAATGCTGTTTGCCGCACTTCCCAGCCTCTCTCCTTAGCCTTACACTAACTTCCTTCCCTGGAACCAGCAGTCCCTGCTTGTCTGGGCATTTTCAGATCTTATTGATTTTTCAAGGGCACCTCCTCTGTGAACTTACCTGGGTCCTTCCCAGTTTGGAGGGATCTCACGGTACATGCTGTAGCCAGTACCACATTCTACTGTCTCTTCTAAAGCACAGTTCCTGGGCCAGGGCTTCAGCATGGCCTGCAGGCTTGTTGGAAATGCTAATTCCAGGGCC
Source organism: Piliocolobus tephrosceles (assembly GCF_002776525.5). NCBI lineage: Eukaryota > Metazoa > Chordata > Mammalia > Primates > Cercopithecidae > Piliocolobus > Piliocolobus tephrosceles. The sequence goes on from NC_045449.1 coordinate 16,851,579, forward strand.
CCCCACTAGACCTCCTGACTCAGAAACTGGGGGTGGAGCCAACAATCTGTGTCTTATTGGCATAGATACTTCTAGGTCTGCCAGGCTGCCAGGAGGCCTTAATGGCCCAACAATCATGGGGCACGAAGGCAATGCCCACAAGTCAGCAGCAGGGAATCCCAGCTGGTCTCCCCATGGGTTCTTCTTCCCTCCTCTTCTTCTTAAAGTGGAAGCAAAATTTACAGCAAAGCACACAAATGTTGGTGTACAACTCAATACCTTTTAACAAATGTGTCCAACCCATCATCACACCCCAGATGAAGACATGGAACATTTCCAGGTACCCAGAAAGCTCCCTGGTGCCTCCTTCTTATCAATAACCCCATCCTCCACCAGCCCCACCAGGAAACCACCACCCTGACTTCTGTCTCCATAGATGACTTTTGCCTGTTTTTGAATTCCATACTGTGCATGCTCTTTTGCGTCTGGATTCTTTTGTCCAACTTTATCTGCGAGATTGATCTAAGTTGTTGCATGGCAGAGTCATTTGGTCTTTTCCTTTGCTATGCAATGCAGGATAACATTTGTTTGTTTTTAGTTTATAGAATGCAGTAAGTTTGCTTTTGATGGACAACAGCACTTGTTTCTCTTGGTTGTCTGACCCTTTCCCATGCTTTCCAATCCTAGCTTCTAAGCTCTCTGAGGGTACAGAGTTTGCCTCTGTCCCTCCTGGCCTGGCATGCAGGCTGCTCCTGTCAGCATTTACTTAGTCCAAATTGCAACAGGGGCAGGTCCCTGCCAGCTGAGGGAGCTTTTCTTCCAGCTCAGCCAGGGGTTGGCCAGTCTTGTCCCCTGGGACAAAACCCAGCCAGAGCTCTGGGCACTGTGGTTCAGAAGGCCTGAGACACGTGGTTTTACCAGGGCTGGGTACCAAGAACCATGCTTGAGGCTGATGGCATTTCACTGGCAGCGTCTCTGGGGGCCTGGGGGACTCAACCGTGGGAAGCCTGTTCTGCACACAGCCATGGTGCAAGAAATGCTTTTTCCTGTGACGGTTCAGTGAGAACCATGATGGCAGTGGTGCAGCATCCTCCCAGCTTGGTTTTTAAACATGGGAAGGGCTTCTAAAAAGTCACACAGCTGGTTAATGTTTGAACCAGGGTGGAAGAGGTTTGTGTGAAGCAGTGGGTGGAGCTGTCTGAATGCCAGGACGAGGGTCACCCTGGAGGCGGGTGACACAGTGGGCAGTGCGGGTCAGCGGCAGAGGCTGGGCCCAGATGCCATGCAAGTTCCAGGCCACTTTCCCAGAGAAGTGAGAAGTGGCCGGGCTGCTGGAGACCGTGTGGCCTCTTCAAGCCCTCACTGGTCCTGATTTTGAGGGGTGACTCATGCCGTCTTGGACATCCACTTCTGGCTCAAGTTGCTCTGGGTTTCTCCACACAGACCAGAGGGATTCCTGCGTCACAGGAATCCAGGAAGGGGTGGGGGGAGTTGCAGGTTGAGAAGACAGAGGTGAGTGGCCCCAGGGCCCCTCCCCTGTTGAGTCACCGGAAGGGAATGGAAATAGTGTGGGCTGAAGCTGACTCAGGGCCCAGCCTCAGCTTCTCAGGACCTCATCTGGGCTCTGAGGTGAGAGGCCCACCTGTCCCTCCCTCCTTGCTGCCCCCTCTCCCGAGCATGAGGAGGGCAAGCAGGAAGGGTTGAGGTTAGCTCTCAAGAAGGACTTCCTGACCCGAGCCGGGCGACACTAAGAGGCATCTCTCAAAGGAAGTTGTGAAATCTTCCTTGGGACCAATTTGAGGTTTGGTCCGGGTCCAACCAGGACTATCTTTATGGCTCTAGACTGTTTTCAAGAGTTAGACATTCCTTCCTCGACGTGGCTTAGGGAACACCCGATGTGTGCCAGGCCTGGTGGCAGGAGCAGGGCCAGCTGAGTGTGGGACATGCCCCACTCTGGAGGTCTTCTCTAGGTCAGCATTACAGCAGCCTTGGAGGAGCCCTTACCCCTTCCCTCCTCCCCTCCTCCTGGCTCCCTTGGGCAGCCAGCTCTGCCAGCCACACCACACTCCACTTTCGGATTCTGGAAGGAAACTATGGGCAATAAATAAGACAAAGGGTCAATTTCCTTCCTATGCAAATCCCAGTAGCATTTGCAGAGTGCCAGGCTTGGGAGGGCGCCCTCTTAAGTGCTTTACCTGCCTTCACTCCGCCACAGCCCTGTGAGGAAGGTGCTCCCCTTTCACAGAGAAGGAAACTGAGGTTCAGTGAGGTGAGCAGCCTGGCTACAGTGGCACTGCCAGCGAGCAGCAGACCCAGCCTGTGACCCGGGCAGTGGCATGGCAAACGGCCAGCAAGCACTGGGTGCTTTTCCTGCGCTGGGCCAGCACTTTGCAGGCATCGACTCAATTGAACCCTCACAATCACCACACATTGGTAAGAAAACCACCCTGACAGTCCCGGGAAAATGCGCAGTCTTCATGCACTGAAGGAAACAAAAATGGACACATCAGTCATCAAAGAGAACAGAGAGATCCATCTGGAGTGCCTTGAGTTGGCAAATGGTTTAATTTTGCTGTATAGGGACACTGGCCTTGCTGGGGTACCGTGGAGTGGGGCCCCGTGCTGGTGGGTTGTTCACTGGGACCACCTTTCTGGAATGCTGGAAGGCGGTGTGGCAGGACCCACAGAATGTCTTCAAAAGCAGGTGGTCAACCGGGCGCAATGCTCACGCCTGTAATCCCAGCACTTTGGGAGGTCGAGGCGGGCAGATCACGAGGTTGGGAGATCAACGCCATCCTGGCTAACATAACACAGTGAAACCCAGTCTCTACTAAAAACACAAAAAATTAGCTGGGCGTGGTGGCGTGCGCTTGTAGTCCCAGCTACTCAGGAGGCTGAGGCAGGAAAATGGCATGAACCTGGGAGGCGGAGCTTGCAGTGAGCTGAGATGGCACCACTGCACTCCAGCCTGGGCGACAGAGCCAAGACTGTGTTAAAAAAAAAAAAAAAAGTCAGTGATCCATGCCCCTGTCTCCTTCCTTAGACTCTTCCAGAAGAGACTGATCAGAGGTGCAGCACAGATGAACTTACAAAGCTGTTCATCAGGGCATCACTTACAATGGTGAAAAGGCAGAAGAATCACTGAATTCCACCAAGGCAGAGCAACCGAGGAAATCATGGGTAGAACACTAGGGAGCCACAAGAAACGACATGTTTGAGAGGATATTTATAGCACAGGAAAATGCTCATGATCTAATGCCACACAAAAAGGGCAGGATACAAAACAAGGCATATTTGAAGAAAGAGGGTGGCATGGTTGTCCATCCACTGCTTTCAGGGACTGGACTAAGTGATCCGGATCAGAGAGGGGTGAGAGATCTGCTTCCTGCCTGAGCCCTGTGAACAGCTCAAATCACTCATGTGTCTGCAGGAATCATTCTTACATTTGCTATTCTGAGATAACTTCAAACCTACACAAAATTTGCAAGAATAAAAAATACCCTGCCACATACTCTTCACCTACATTCACCCATTATTAACATTTTATTGCATTTATTTTCTCTCTCATTCTTTGTTTGTTTGTTTTTGACGGAGTCCCACTCTGTCACCCAGGCTAGAGTGCAGCGGCGCGATCTTGGCTCACTGCAACTTTCATCTCCTGAATGCAAATGATCCTCCTGCCTCAGCCTCACCGGTAGCTGGGACTGCAGGTGTGGACCACCATGGTTGGCTTATTTATTTATTTGTATTTTTAGTAGAGACAGGGTCTCACTGTGTTGGCCATATTGGTCTCAAACTCCTGATCTCAAGTGGTCTGCCTGCCTCAGCCTCCCAAAGTGCTAGCATTACAGGTGTGAGCCACCGCACTCAGCCTGTTTTTCACTTTTCTCTTTGATGCTCTGGAGTTCAGGAGCTCTAAGAGGAGGCTACCTGGGCGACCTGCCTGCAGTAGGGGTGGACAGGCTGCCTCCCAGCTGCTCTGAGGATGGCCCTGGGTCTGAGGGAGGGCATTGCACTCTGGCGTGTTTGCGACTGGCCTTTGCAGATGTAAACACGGAGCCTCCCTCAGGAACCCAGGGCAGGTGCCCCTGGGAAGGGGAATGGCTCCTTCTTTCCTCCCTCAGTCCCTTTCCTGAATGCCTGTGTCACTTCTGGGCACACAGAGGCTCAGCTTGCAGGGAGCCGCTCTCCAGGTGAGGCTGAGGTTTGGGGGCTCTCTGTGTGCCCCATCTGCTCCAGCACACTCTCCTCAGATGGGCCTCCTCTGTTCTCTGCTCTGTGCTGCCTACAAGGAGTCCAATCCTTGAAGGCGGGAGAGTCTAGAGAAGAAAAGAGCCAAATGGAGGAAGAGGACCCTGGAAATCCTTGGGTGCAGCAGAGCTCGGGAGGTGACACATCTGGCCCAGCTCTGCTCCTCTCTGCCAGTTCCCGAAGCCAGAAGTAGGCAGCTCCGTTTTCCCATCTTTTCAGAGGAAGTGTTGAGTCCAACAGGATGGGGTTCAAATCCCAGCCTCACCACCGATTCTGGACAAGTTTATTCTCCTTTCTTAGCCTCTGTTTCTTCATCTGGAAAGGGGGGCTGTCTGAGAACTAAACCTGAGAAGGCGCAGGAAGGGCTTCCCGTGGCTTCTGCAAAGAGCAACACGAACACTCGCTCTCCTTCATCCGAGCAGCAATCCTCGCTGGGCCTCAGGTGCAGGGGGTAGCGGGGAACAAAACACCGTCCTCGCCCTTTTGCAGCTTACAATCTAGCGATTCTCATCATCAGTACATGTGGCCAAAGGTCCCTGGCTGACTTGTAGGCTGTGGGGTTGAATATGAGCCTCTGGTTGGTGTGGAAAATCTGGGAAACAGGTGGAAAGGGCAACTATTTGGACCCTGCAAGGGTGCCAGGGCCATCAGGTTACAAGTGGCAGCGCAGGTGAACTCAGGTCTTCTCACCTGGGGCTTGTCAGGTACTAGGGACAGGAGGCACCCAGACTCCTCTGAGGAGCCACAGGGCCAGCCAGGCCTCAAGAAGAACAGAGTGTCAAAGTTCAGGGGACCCAGTCTCTCACCCCTTCAGGAGCCAATGTCCCCACAGGGCCCTGACAGAGCACAGCTGAGCTTATCCCACTTTCTCTGTATCTCTTTCTGCCTTCAGCTTCCTCTGTGGTGGCCTTTGTTTTTCCTGACCATCTTTGATGGCTCTCAAATGTCATCCCCGCCCCACAGAGAAAAGGTTGCCGAGTGGCCAGCCATCCAGCATGAGGGTCCCCTGCAGCAGCTCGCTCAGGCCAGGGCCCCCCTCAAGATGCTGGTTCCATGAATGGACAGAGGCTCCTGCCTGTCTTGTCACTGGGGCCCTGGAGGGAAGGGACAGTCAAGGAGCACAGGCAGGATTTGTGCAAAAGATCTGGCCTGTGGCTCCTACCTTGGTAGGGGCTGTGGGCCTCCAACCTTCCCAAGATTCCCCATGCAGAGCCAGGGCCTAAGCCTTGGACGCTTTGGTCATCCAGGCCCCTCTAAGGCCCTGGGCCCTACAAGACCTCTAGCCTTGAAGCACTTGGTCCCCAGCTTATGTAAAACTTGGCATGAGTGAGAAACTCAACCACAGCGGGCGAAGACCACCACCTCTTTCCGGTCTGTCTTTCCTCCACCACACTTCGGGGAGGTGAGGGGGCTCAGGCTTGATCATCAGGGGGTGCTCGGGCACCTCCTTACATAGGAAAGTTGTTTCCGGGCTCCCCAGCATGGGCTTGGCTTCCAGGAGCCCTTCCTCCTCCTGGGCTGACTCACCTGCTTGGCACCAGGACACGGGAGATTCAGGTCCAGGGGCGGGGTCCTGCGGTTGTGGGCTGCACGTGGTTGGTGAAGGCAAATCGGAGTTGAAATGCATAGAGGCTCTCTAGGACACAGTGCAAATGTACCGGAAATCCACCCACCTATTCCAACACCTGACCAAGATCCCCGGATGCAGAGCAGGCAGGCTCTGCCCGTAGCCATGGAGAAACCAAACCAGTGGGAGGTTCCCTTCCCATCTCTGCAGACGTGCTGTTCCCAGGAGCTCTGCCTACCTTGAATGCCCCATTTCTAGCTCTAGGATTTGCATCTGACAGTGGGATGTGTGTTTATGAAGGGAAGACCACAGAAAAGAATCTTTTGGGAAAATAAATGATCTTCCCTCTTGGCCTGCTTTGACAATGCAGATTTTCCTTGCACTTGGAGCTTTCCTTCTCTAGGCTATTTTCAATATAACAGTGGATGTGAGTTTGGCCCTGGAGCCAGACTACCTGGATTCAAAGCCGCTTGCTACTTCCTAAGTGTGAGCCGTGGGACCTAAGGTGAGCTATGGAGCTCTAGGTCCCTCACCTGTGAAACGGGAAGGACCACGGTGCCCATGTTGCATCATACACTTGCACATGCAGGCACAACCTGCTTGCAAAAAGTAAGGTGCAGGGTAAGGGAACAGCTGTCTTGATCATGTTCCCCAGAAGCAGAACCTGATTTGTATGGCAGTGACTGATGAAGGACAGGCACCCAAGGAGAGCGGTAAGGGAATAGGGGTCGCTGACGGAGATGGGAGAAGCCATGCAAGGCTGTGGCCCCAGGCAAAATCCCACAGAAGCAGGTCCCTCGGGGGACTGTGGAGTGGCGTCACATCTCTGTTTCCCAGCCTGAGCTAAGGATACATGTGTCAGTCATTAGTGAAGGGCCATCATGCGGCAGGGGGACAGTTCCAGCTCTCTGCAGAAAGGGCCAAGGGGCTCCAATAGCCTGATGACAGTCTTACTGCAGAGTCATAGGTGTGGACAGTTGGAAACCAAGGCCATTCAGGCCAGGAAAGGGGCGCATGGAAGGTGCGAGGGGTCACGCTTCTGTGACCTACTGGTGGACAGTGGACAGTAGCCACACAAGACAAAGGTGAGCGTTCTGAATTCAGAGACCAGAAATGGAGGCTTTCACAAATATGCATGCACCATGCTTTTTCATGGGATAGTCTATCTGGAAGATCATTCCAGGCTGCAGTATGTAAAGCTACCTCATTCTTCTTTTTCACAGTTGCAGAGTTCACTGAGTGGCTACATTATTATAGAGCTCGCCAACCTCTATTGATGGGTATTTAGATTCTTTCCAATCTTGCTATTACAAGAAAAACATACCACAACAAATATCCTTGTACTAGGGCCATCAGCACATTTGCAAAAGTCCCTGTAAATTTCTAGGAGTAAGTTTTCAGATAAAAAGGCATGCGCATTAAAAAAATGTTGATAGTGGCTGTATCAGTGTATACTCCAACCAGTAACGTACGAGAGAATGTGTCTCCCACACCCACGCCAACACAGTGTTATCATAGTTTTGGATGATTGCCAATCTGATAGGTGAAAAATGGTCTTGAAGTATAGTTTCCATTTGCACTTCTCTGATTATAAATAAGGCTAAACATTGTTTATAAGCTCCAAGGCCATTTCTACTTCCTGTTCTGTGAACTACCTGTTCATGTCCATACTTGTGGACTTTTTCTGTTTTGTTTTTTCTATTGCAGTTTTATTTGTCTTATTGATTGGTAGGAACTCTTTATATATTAAGGAAATTTGGATCTTGTGTAGAGTGACTTGAGGATGAAAGCAGAGAGAATTCATTCATCCAAGGGCTTCCCATTGGTTCTGCTACCTAAATATCATATCCAAACCAGTTATTTCCAGTATGTGGATTTTTACTTCTTCTTTTGGTTCTGTGAGCTAACCTATAACCTCCTGGCACATTCTTTGCTTTCTTTGCCTTGACTGGACTTAGCCAGAGTTGATTTTGGTGGTGTAAGGAGTCTTGATGTATCCACTCTCCCTCACCAGGTTGAGTTTCCAAAGAGGAGGGTCTGAGTTGATGTTGTTCCCATCTTCCAGCTGAGATTCCCTGCTTTTCTCTGTGGGTTCCTCAACTTCCAGGTCCAGGCAACTAGTGACCCTTCCTAACCAGCTTGCTCAGGGGCGTTTGCAGCCTCCTCTGGCCTGTCCTTGTGTCTAGGCCAGGGGCCCTGCTTTCTTCACTTGGAAGATGATGTCACTGATTGATTTAAGAGCTTGTTTGGGCTCTCAGCTCTGGGAGTGTAGGCAGCGGGTCTCCCTTGATAATTGTGTCCCAGAGCTTCAAAGGTGAGGGCCAGCAGGGCCCTTGGGGATCTTGGGGACCAACCACCACAGTGGACAGAGGAGATGCGGTGCAGAGGGGGAGCTGGCACAGGCCACATACTGTGTTGGGGGACACCTGTGGACCCAGGACCCTTATCTGAATCACTGTTGAGGGCTGGTTCATTCTCTTGGCAAGCACTCCTCAATGGCTGGATTCCCCAGCTTAGAGGCAGGGCCGTGCCATAGTGAGAACCGACTCCACATGCAAAGGCAACTATAACTGCCCTGCAGGCCAGGGACAGAGGAGCCTGTTTGGGGAAGTGGGGAGGTGGCTCAGAGGGGGTGGCCTGGAAAGACTAGCTTGTGTTGGGGCATGGCAAGTGCAAAGACCCTGAGGCAGGAGAGAATGAGCATTTTGAGCATGGAGGCCACAGGGAGAGGGTCCCAAGTGCAGGGATGTCGGTTGGAGAGACTATCCTCCAACCAAAACCGTAACCAAGACCTGGCAGAAATGGAAACAACGGTCAAAGAGCCTTCTAGGCAGGGGAAGTGGCCAGGGAAGGCCGTGCAGCTGGAAGGAACTGCAGCGCTGCTAGGAAGTGTGGCTCCAGACTGGCTGGGACAGAGAGTGTGAGCCGGAGCAGTCAGACAGGATGGGGTGGACACAGGCGGGATCCCGTTCGTTGGTCTGGCAGGCTTTTATTCCAAGTGCACCTGGGAACACTGCGGTGGCCCTGGTGTTTCTAGTGGGCAGGCCGTGGCACCATGTGGGAGTGAGCGCTCCTTCCATGGCCACGAAAAGGGCCTTAGAGATTGTGGCAGAAGCTGTCCCACCACCCACACCCCAGGCCCGGCCACAGGGATATGGGCCACGCTTCTGGCTGCCTGGGGCTTTCTCTGAGACACACTGCACCCTACGAGGAACCACAGAACCAACTCCATCACCGTCAACCCAGAACAGCTGGCAGCCAATGCCCAGTGAGAACTGGGTTCAACACCCCAGCTGGCTGGCCGGGCTGGGGAGCCTCTGAGGTATGTTCTGCTCCCCCAGGGAGGGAGCTCCATGTACCCGCAGTGCTCCCTGTCACCCCCTCCACCCCGCCAGGAAGGGATCCTCCCCCAGGGATGGAGGTTCAGGTGCCCAGAGCGCTCCCTGGCACAGCCTGTCCTGGCTCCTTCTCTTGCCTGCCTCACTTCCTGCCTCATTTCCTGATTCAGCAACTGGTGTTTTCTGGAGCCCTCCACATAAGCTGAGATCCTCCTCTCAGGCTGGGGGAGCCTACCATGGCCAGGGCTCTTCCCAGAGACATGTGTCCCCATTCTCAGGCCCCAGCCACTCAATATTACCTGACGTTCCTGAACTATGACTCCCACAAAAGGCTAGGATCCATCCTTCCTGCTCACCGCTGAACCCCCAACTCCAGGCAGAGCCCCTACGCATCATAGACTCCTGGTGGGCGTTGTTGGAGGGATGGTGAGGCGGGCCCCGAAGGCCAGAGAGGCTGAGGAACAGCCCCCAGGCCAGGGAGAGAGAGTCTCAGCCAGACCTCCTGGGCCAGAAGCCCTCAGACCTTGCACCAGGTAACCGGCTGCAGGTGAGGGACAGGCTGTTCTGAGCAGAGGCTGAGTCCTGTCCACAGCAATCCTGTCGAACCTGCCTGGCCGGGTACAGAGCTGCAGGGCCCACGTCCATGCTCAGGGGCAGGTGTCGTCAGGCGAGGACCATCGGGCAGCTTTCCCCCTCCAGGGCCCCTCCCTAGACAGGGCTCACATCAGACTTGCCCAGGGCCACAGCCCAGGACAGAGTGTTTGGCGCGTCTAAGGACCAATATAGATTCCAGAATTCATTCATGGTTGCTGAACATTCCAATGCCAGACTCCAGGCCTGGGGCTGAGGACACGGGATGGGCAGGAGGGGTCTGCTGTCTGATCTGATGGATCTTCCATCCTGGTCGGGCAAGGGGCAGATAAGAACCAAGTGGACACACAGGGAGATGGGAACTCAAGGCTGGGTTGACAGTGGCAGCTCTGTGGGCCAAGGACAGAGGAGACTGTTTGGGGGATTGGGGAAGGTGACTTGGAGGGGGCGGACTACAAAGACTAGCTTGGGTTGGGGCATGGTGAGTACAAAGGTCCCGAGGCAGGAACGAATGAGGATTTTGAGGCCCTGAGTACAGGCTGGCAGTGGGGAGAAAGAGGCAGGAGACGGGGGTGAGGGGGCAGGCCTCAGGGCCAGGAAGCCATGGGGACAACCAAGTGTGGTTCTGGGGGCACGGAGGAGCCAAGAGGAGAGGGTGAGGTGGAAGGTGGCCAGACTCCATTTGTGTTTTTAGCAGACCCCTGCAGTCAAGACTTGGAATCTGGACCAGAGGAAGGGAGAGTGACATCTGGGCTGTGACCATTTTCACTGCAAGGGACCTGGGAAGGGGAGAGGGCGTGAAGCGGCCCTGATGTGGCTTTCTATTGGTTACCTCATGCCCCACTCTCCGCTGCCCCTTTCCACTTAACACTTTAGGAAACAGGTTCAGAGAGGGGAAAGGAATGGCCCGAGGTCCCGTGGCCCGGAATTGTACCTAGACAGGTGCACCTGGTCCCCAGACTACTCTCTTCTCACCACCCCACACTGCCCCCAGTCTGTCAGGTAAGAAACTTTGAGGGGGAAGGGAGAAGGAAATTGAACCAGGAGGCGATTACGGCCTCTCATGCACAACTGGGAAGCGGGCGAAAGGCCAGGCGGCCCAGCCCCTGCTTCCAGGGTCCCCAGAGCTTGTTACTGGTATGTTGTGCTCACTTCCCTGTCCAGGAGTGAGAATCGGCTGTGTCTGACTCCCCGGGGAGGCTGTGCCCCCAGCCTGGGCCCTGTGGGTACTTAGTCATCTCGCACCCCAAAGTCACTCTGAGCTCTGACGTGAACTGACCACTGAGCTTCAACGAATTGAGTGTCAAGTGCAGGAACAAGGTTGGATCCCACCCTCTTCTGCTTCCTCAAGCCACGGCCTGGAGTGATGAGCCACCTCCGCTCTGACCTCACCTCCTCCCAACTCCCTGGCTCCTTCGGCGGGGGGCCTGGCCAGCCTGTTCAACCACTCTGGGTTCCAGGCTCCTCAACTGGAAGGAGATGCTCCTTGGAGTTCCTCCTGGCAAGTCTGGGCAAGCCAGCCTGACGGCCAGCCTGCGACTCCTTGCCCAGAACTCTGTCAATTCCACCAGTGCCTGTCACGGAAACCGCATGGCCACCAGCTTCAGGTGACAGGCCTCTCGCCTAGGTGATGAGCTTCCCAGGCCCACGCTATGGTGTGTACTTTTTCCTAGGAAGAGAGTCAAGAGCAAGGGTCCCATCCTGGTGGTCCTCAGCCCACAACTGGCCCACAGATCTTTACTTGGGCTGACACAATAGTTTCATTTATTTATTTATTTATTTATTTTGAGACAGAGTCTCCCTCTGTCACCCAGGCTGGAGTGCAGTGGCGCCATCTCAGCTCACTGCAAGCTCCGCCTCCTGGGTTCCCGCCATTCTTCTGCCTCAGCCTCCCAAGTAGCTGGGACTACAGGCACCCACCACCACGCCCAGCTAATTTTTTTGTATTTTTAGTAGAGACGGGGTTTTACCGTGTTAACCAGGATGGTCTCCATCTCCTCACCTTGTGATCCGCCCGCCTTAGCCTCCCAAAGTGCTGGGATTACAGGCGTGAGCCACCGCACCCTGCCTAGTTTTACATTTTTAATGCATTGCCAACATTTGAACATGAGTAGTTTTCACACAGAGAGATGGCTCATTGGCTTCTCTGAAACATTGGATGACTGGGTGCCCTGCAGGGCCACAGTGAGCCCGAGGTGGGGGACATGGGCTCCAGACAAAGCCCATGCTCAGCAGGCCACACCAGCCATCGACACTGCAGGCCTGGCCCTTGGGCATCAGAGTAATGGTCTAGAATTTCCTTCACATGGTCAAAGGAGCCTGTGACCCAGAAATGGTAAGTAAGGTCCAATTCTCACCAACAAAGCAGGCATGACCTCAGACAAGTCCCTACCCCGCTCTGGGCCTCAGTTTCTCCTTTAGTAAGGAGGTGGGTGAGGGTCCTGTCCTGCTCCGGGAACTGGCGATTTGGGAAGGCGGAGACATTCCCAGAATCCCCCAGAGTCCTGAAGACGCCCACGCCCTTTGTCCTAGTGATCCTGAGAAAGGCCACAGTGATAAAGCTGTGGGTGGCCAGATGACAGCATTCTTGAGCCTCAGACGAAGTGGGAGGGGCCCACCCGCTCAGCTCCTCATAGCCCAGGGCAGCAGGGACAGTGCCTGCTGGGGCCGTGGGCGGCCCGATGCCAGCCCCTACTGGCATTTCAATGATGCCACAAGTGCCGGGCCACAGCAGGGAGCCGCACAGTCATATTTTGCAAGGTTTCGAGGAAAGAATGCCAGCGTGGTAGGAGGGGAGACCAGTGCCCTCCCTCCCGCCCCTCTGGGCTCCATCTGAAGCTGGTTCCTGAGAAGCACTATTGTGCCTTTCCCCTGAAGGAGGGGCCCCCAGCTGTACTACGGACCCACTGACTTGTTTCCCAGCTCAGCCCACCCTGGGAGCAGAGCTAGGCAGGGCCTTGGTGAAGTGGGTGCAGGGCCGGCTTGGCCTGGTCATGACACTGGGATAAGGAAGCCTGCTCTCCTCCCACCACTTCCAGCTCACAGGGGAATCTGAAACAACCTCTCCTCTAGACCTAGGGGTGCCTTTCAGCCACAGCACCTACAATCCCATCACAGCACAGTGCTTGTCAGATAAGGCATCATCTTGGATGAAAAATGTAGATTTTCCCTCCTGTGAAACGCAAGTAGGATGAAATCCAAATGGACTTAGGGAAACACAGACACCTTTGTTTCAACGCCTGGCCACAAGGTCCCCCAGAAGCTTCTAAAAACAAAAGGGCTGACAGATCTAGTTCATTCGGTAGGCCCAGAGCTTCCTTGTCCAGGGGTGCCATGCAGGTAACCGACCCCGGGCTAGGGCAGTGGGGGCTTGAAGACCACGTGAGCTTGGGGGAGTCCCTGGGCAGAGGCAGTTCTCACGGTCCCAGGGCCTTGGGTCTGCTGCTGGGTGTGATGAGTTAATAAGGAGCGCATGATGTGCAGAATGAGCTCAGGTCCTGGCTGTGGGACCTCTGGCCAGCACTGTGACCCTCAGAGCCCATCTTTCCATGGGGTCATTAGAGTCCTTCTCTTGCAGCGGTTGGGAGAATGAAACACAATGGAAAGCCCAGGGCCAGTACCAGGCACAGGGTCAGTGGTGACAGGTGAGATCACGCCATGTCCCCAGATACATCTGTCCTCTGAACCTTTCACCTTGGGCACGCCACTGGACTGTTTCTCAAGTAGGAGGGATCATGGGCGCCCCTCCCTGGTGGTCAGCAGCAGGGTGACCACTTCCTAAAGCAGTGAGTTCCCCATCAATGCACGTGGCGGTTACTGAAGTGGGGCTGGGGCTGAGCCTGCTGGTGGGGAGAGGGGAAGGCTGCAGTGGCTGGGGAGCCAGGTCCAACCCAGCAGCCTGGTGGCCCCTTTCCACTCTCAGAGAATATCCCACGCCTTCCCCGAGTGCTGCCTCTGGGCCTGGCCCTGCTGGGAAGGGAGCTGAGAATACCACAGACAGGTCCCCACCCTGAGAATACCACAGACAGGTCCTCAGCCTCACGGGCTGAGGCTACTAAGTAACATCCCTGTCCCTGTGACGCTGGGAAGAGGAAGTCGGGAAAGAAGGTTCAGGAATCCTTTGCTGTTTTCCTAACACCAGACCCATCTTTTTCTTTAGCATGTCAGCAACTCCCCTCCCTTCTGTGCCTGGAGACTCCCCTTTCTCCTTCAATACATATTTTTAAATTATATTTATTAACATAAAAACTATAAAACCTTTCAAACATCCAGAAAAATATAAAGAAACATACCAAATATCCATGTTCTCACCACCTGAATTTAACAAATGTGAACATTTGCCATGCTTCAGATCCTCCTTTTAAAACAAAATTGTATGGCTCAAGCCTGTAATCCCAGCACTTTGGGAGGCCGAGACCATCCTGGCTAACACGGTGAAACCCCGTCTCTGCCAAAAAAAAATACAAAAAACTAGCCGGGTGAGGTGGCGGGAGCCTGTAGTCCCAGCTACTCGGGAGGCTGAGGCAGGAGAATGGCCTAAACCCGGGAGGCGGAGCTTGCAGTGAGCTGAGATCCGGCCACTGCACTCCAGCCTGGGCGACAGAGCAAGACTCCGTCTCAAAAAAAAAAAAATTGTATGACACAGCAATCGATGAATGGATCATCAATACAATGGACTGTTATTCAGTCACAGAGAGGAATGATGTTTGGACTTGCCACGGTGTGCATGAGCCTTGAAGACATGATTCTGAGTGAAGGAATCAGACACAAAAGGCCACAGACTGTCTGATCCCATGTATTGAAATGTCCAGCTCAGGCAAATCCATGGAGACAGAAAGCAGGCGAGTGGCTACCAGGGACTGCCAGGAGGGGATGGAGAGTGACCACTTAGTGGGTACAGGGCTTCCTTTTGGGGTGAAGAAAATCTTTTAAACTTAGGTCATGGTGATGGTTGCACAACTCTTTTACTAGAATAAAAATCACTGAATTGTACACTTTAAATGAACAAATTTTCTGGTATGCAGATTGCATCTCTGTCTTTTTTTTTTTTTTTTTTTTTAAGACGGAGTCTCTCTCTGTCACCCAGGTTGGAGTGCGATGGTACGATCTAGGCTCACTGCAACCTCTGCCTCCTGGGTTCAAGCGATTATCTCACATCTGCCCCCTGAGTAGCTGGGACTACAGGTACCCACTACCACACCGGGGTTAATTTTGTATTTTTAGTAGAGATTAGGTTTTGCCATGTTGGCCAGGCTGGTCTCAGACTCCTGACCTCAAGTGATCCACCTGCGTTGACCTCCCAAAGTGCTGGGATTACAGGCATGAGCCACCGTGACTGGCGAGTGGATTGTATCGCAATAAAAATGTGCATTAGTCTACTAGGGCTGCTGTGGCAAAGTACCACGGACTGGGTGACCAAAACAAGCGATTTACTCAGAGTTCTGGAGGCTGTAAATCCCAGATCAAGGTGTCCGTGGGCAGGGCCCTTCTGAGGGCTGTGCAGGAAGGCTCTGTTCTGGGCCTCTCTCCTTGGCATGGCAGTGCTGTCTTCTCCCCATGTCTCTTTACCTCGTCTTCCCTCTATGCACATCTCTGGGTCCAAATTCCCCCCCATCCTTTTTTCCCCCCTTTTTTTCTTTGAGATGGAGTCTCGCTCTTTCACCCAGGTTGGAGTGCAGTGGCACAATCTCAGCTTCACTGCAACCTCCACCTCCCGGGTTCAAGCAATTCTTCTGTCTCAGCCTCCCCAGTAGCTGGGACTACAGGCGCACGCTACCACGCCCGGATAATTTTTGTATTTTTAGTAGAGATAGGGTTTCACCATATTGGCCAGGCTCATCTGGAACTCCTGACCTCGTGATCCGCTTACCTTGGCCTCCCAAAGTGCTGGGATTATAGGCATAAGCCACTGCGCCCAGTCCCAAATGTCTCCTTTTTATAAGGACATGGGTCATGCTGGATAAGGGCCCACGCTACTGACCTCAGTTTAACTTGATGACCTCTGTAAAGAGCCCATCTCCACAAAAAGAGAGATCATTATTGCTCCTGTTGCTGTGGCTGTTGATAACATTTGGGGGATTCGTGGGAAGAAGGATGAACTGAGAGCGTCTGTGACATTGGGATCCAGGCTGGCAGCATCTCCCTGGCCATCCGAGACGGCTCTGTTCCCTGCCCGGGTGCCTGACACTACCCTCCCTATGCCCTGTGGTCCCCAGTGCTAAATTCCCGAAAAGGCTGGTAGGCCCTTGTTGCCCACGAAGCCCCCAAGACCCCAAGTATAAAGCATAGGCAGAAAGTGTGGGGGTGGGGGAGCCAGGGCAGGCCTCGGAGAGCTCAGGGAAGGCCACACAGCTCTGGGCTTCTGCCTGCTGTCCAGAGGCTATTAGCAAGAACAGAGCCTGGGGCCAGAGTTCAGGGCAGGCGGGCAGCAGGAGACCCTGAGGCACCCATTCCTCGAGCAGGGCTCCAGCCAGGCTTGCTGGGAAGTACCTGACTCCATTCCCCCATGCCCCACGTGTTGGCCCCTCTCCCTTGGGTCAGGGCCAAACATATGGTCCTGCTGAAAGCCACCCCCTCCCTTCTGTGACATGGCCTCCCGAGGGACTCGGTTGGGAGAGCAGCCAGGAGCACCTCCAAAAGCCAGGACCTGACCAAGTCCAGAGCCAGACCCCTTGCTCTCTGCAGAACCTTCCTGAGAAAGAGCAGGGCTCCTATCTAGTCGGGCCCACATCCCCAACCGGGGCATCCCTGCCCCCTTTGATATGCCACCCCACATGGCCCATGCCGGTTCTGTTAAGGGGCACCCTCAAAAGCAGGCTCTGAAATAAGGGCTGGGGACAAGTTGTTTTGGGGGACATATGATCCCAGGAAACACCGATAGAGGAGGGAGGAGGTAGACCTGAGGGAGGGAGGCCAAAGTGACCTGCGTTAATGAGTGGGGTCTCGCTGTGGGCCTGGCTCCCCTGGAGACCCTGCAGAGAGGCTGTCCCACCTGGAGCCTAGCAGTGGGTGTCACTCACTAACTCACAGACCTCATTGCTCTAGCTTCCAGGATTTCTGTCCCACCTCTCTGGAGGTGACAGGCACAGGAGCCCTGGGCTGGGCAGGGACTGTCCGTCAAGACCTCGGGAATGCCCTAAGCACAGACAGCAAAAGCATATGCTTCCCCCGCAGAGGGTCCGGGCTTGGGTCCCCTGAAGCACTTCTAGCTGTGCAGCTGTGGGTAAGTCACAGTGAGCTGTGGCTGACAGCAAAGGCACTAGAATGTCAGCTCCCTGAGCGGAGGGGCTGGGTCTGTTCTGTTTCCTGCTTTATCCCCAGAGCCCAGCCCAGTGTCTGGCACACACAGTGCTTGGCTAATATTTGTAGGTAAATGTCTCGTGGCTCATGGCGTAAATCTCATTATCAATCATTGCTACCAATTCATAGACACTTCCTATGCGCCAGGCACGGCGCTGGGTGCTTGGTGCCTCATTTCTGCTCTGGATAATCCATTGTTATTACAGTAGTAGGATCACCCCCAAACGGACACGTGATGAAACGGGAGCAGAGAAACCAAGGGTCACCCCGCCAAAAGTAGCAGAGATTTAAGCCAGGTTCCAGAGCCTGCATTTCTTTTTTTTTTTTTTTTTTTTTTTGTCTTGAGACGGAGTCTTATTCTGTCGCCCAGGCTGGAGTGCCGTGGCCAGATCTCAGCTCACTGCAAGCTCCGCCTCCCGGGTTTAGGCCATTCTCCTGCCTCAGCCTCCCAAGTAGATGGGACTACAGGTGCCCGCCACCTCGCCTGGCTGGTTTTTTGTATTTTTTTAGTAGAGACGGGGTTTCACCGTGTTAGCCAGGATGGTCTCGATCTCCTGACCTCGTGATCCGCCCGTCTCGGCCTCCCAAAGTGCTGGGATTACAGGCTTGAGCCACCTCGCCCAGCCGCCTGCATTTCTTATTCATTGAAAAAAATTAGGCTGGGCACAGTGGCTCACACCTGTAAGCCCAGCCCTTTGGGAGGCTGAGGTGGGAGGGTCCCTTGAGGTCAGGCGTTTGAGACCAGCCTGGCCAACATGGTGAAACTCCATCTCCACTAAAAATACAAAACTTAGCCAGGTGTGGTAGCACATGCCTGTAGTCCTAGTTACCCAGAAACTGAGACAGGAGAATCGCTTGAACCAGGGAAACAGAGGTTGCAGTGAGCCGAGATTGCGCCACTGCACTAAACCTGGGCCACAGAACAAAAAAAAAAAAAAACAGAAGAAGAAGAAGAAATTATGTGTGGAATCAAAGAAAAAAAGTCAAATACACACAAAGAACAAAACAAACCTAGAGATCTAATGTACAGGATGGGAATCACAGGTAAGAAAGTTGCACAGTGCATGGGATTTATGTTAAGTAGATGTTAGCTGTTCCTGCCACAAAAGCAGAAACTATGGGCCACTATTAATATCTCAGACGATGGATCTGTTCATTTGTTTCATTATAGTTATACTTTTACTATCTTTATATATAATATAGCCTTTGTACCGTAAATATACACAATAACATTTATTTATTTATTTATTTATTTTTAATTAATTAATTTTTTTGAGACGGAGTCTCTCTCTGTCTCCCAGGCTGGAGTGCAGTGGCGCGATCTCAGCTCACTGCAACCTCCACCTCCCGGGTTCAAGCGATTCTCCTGCCTCAACCTCCCGAGCAGCTGGGATTACAGGCGTGTGCCACCACGCCCAGCTAATTTTTGTATTTTTAGTAGAGACGGGGTTTCACCATGTTGGCCAGGCTGGTCTTGAACTTCTGACCTTGTGATCCACCCACCTTGGCCTCCCAAAGTGCTGGAATTACAGGTATGAGCCACTGCACCCAGCCAAAATTTATTTATTTATATATGTATATACGCATGTATTTATTTTTTGAGATGGGGTCTCGCTCTGTTGCCAAGGCTAGAGTGCAGTGCTGCAGTCATTGCTCACTGCAGCCTCCACCTCCCAGGCTCAAGTGATCCTCCCACCTCAGCCTCCCAAGCAGCTAGGACTACAAGGGGCACACAATCACACCCAGCTAATCTTTGTATTTTTTGTAGGGGCAGGGTTTTTCCATGTTGCCCAGGCTGTTCTCCTGGGCTCAAGAGATCCTTTCAGCTCAGCCTCTCAAAGTGCTGGGATTACCAGCGTGAGCCGCCACACCCGCCTTTGCCTGTTCTTGAAATTCAACCAGAGCCTGGCCTTTTTGCCATCATGGTATGCTGTGTCGTTTGTTCAATAAAGATCTTGAGCAAATTCTGACCAGGCCCTGTGGAGGGGTAGATGGACTTCAACCCTCATGCCCAGTTTTCTCAGCCCTACCCTATGGTTCCAGAGTGAGGGCTGTGTGCACGATTCTGAGGGCTGTGTGTGGTGCTGCTCAGGAGCCAGGAGGACACTAGGCCATAGTGGGTGTGAATCCTGGTTCCCTGCTTCCTGGCTGTGTGAATGTGGGCCACTTACCCAGACCTCAGACCTCAATTTCCCCATCTGCAAAATGTGAGTAAGGATAATACTTCCTCTTCAGACAGTTGTTGTGAGGATCAAGATATGGTGCTTAAACCGGGTGCAGTGGCTCAGACCTGTAATCCCAGAACTTTAGGAGGCTGAGGCAGGAGGATCCCTTGAGTCTGGATGTTCCAAGAGACTATGAGCTATGATCACGCCACTGCCCTCCAGCTTGGGTGAGAGAGCAAGATCTTATCTCAAACATTTTTTTAAATTAAAGAAAAAAAGAGTCCATGCTTAGAACAATTCTGACATTGGGCAAGTCATACAGAAGTTGTTTTTATAACATGTGTTTTTTTTTCTCTCGTTATAAAAGTCATACATGTGTGTGGTTGCAAAGTCAGGTGGCAATGGGTACTCTGGTCCTTTTTCCTGGAGCTGCTGGACCATCACAGGGCAGAGGGGGTCTGCCTTCCTTGGGCGCCTCACTCAGCTGCCCTTGTCTGCCTGGACAGACTTGCCTCTGGGTGTGGCCATGGTGAAGGAATCCTGCCCCATGGCTGACAATGAGCTGCATTCTTCAGAGAGGCTGCCCCAGTCCCCCCAGCTGACGTAAGCCCCGGGCGTGGCAGGTGCACTCAGGAGGCAGGGCTGCCTGCCCAGTGATGGGTGGAGCCACATGCCTGTCCGGGGCTGGGTCCACCCAGTGTGGACTGAGGCCACCATGCGCACGTTTTTCAGCTATGCCTCATCCGCTTGCTGTGTGAATCTGGGCTACAGGGTCTGCTGCTGTGCGCCACAGGATAGTCCCCTGCATTGGTGACTGTACCTGAGGACCTTAGGTGGCCGGGGAAGACCCAGGTGGGACTTGGCAAGGGAAGCAGGGCCTGTGGATGGATGGAGAGCTGTCATGTGGAAAGGCAGTCTGTCCCCAGGCCCTGGCCCAGCCTTCACCCCTCCAGAGCCCCCTCCAGGCCTCTCCAGACCAGGCCCACCACATACTGCCTGTGCAACCTCAGGTGAGTGACCTCACCTCTCCAAGCCTCAAGGTCCTGATCCCCATTGGGAGGGTGCAGTGAGAGGGTGAGTCTGAGCCCATTGGGGCCTGGCAGGCACCGTATACATGGCATCTACCTGCCCACACTCACCCCAGACATCTGCTCATTCCAGAAACCTCCTGGGAGCATCCACCATGTGCCAGGCACAGTGTCAGATAGGAGGGGACAGAGAGAAATAAATCAACAACCGCCTTGCCGTTGTGGAGCTGGCGTTCTAGTACAGGAGACAGACAAGGCGCTTCCGAGAAGGGAGCCGTGCTCATCGGGAAATCTGCCTCAACGCTCAGGAGAAGACTTCGGAGCAAGATGGAGAAGGAGCCACCTGGGGTCTTGGGGGAACAGCATTCCAGGCAGAGGGAACTGCAGCTGCAAAGGTCCTGAGGAGGAATGAGTGCCCAGTGTTTGAGGAGCAGAGCCGGCCTCTGAGTGCCCACCCTAGGGAGCAGGTTTTCCACTTCATTCTTAGGGCCCTAGGGGATCCCCTCCAGTGTGAATGCAGGAATGTGTGAAGATGACATCGGCTCTTTTACAGAGCGGAAGTTCCTCCCACAAACAAACCAAAGTCCCTCCGGGGGACTTTGCAAGTGAAGCTGAGCCTTCTCTTTTGATTGCTCCCACCTCCCAGATCCAGAGACAGCTGGTTCCTCCTGCTTCCTGCTCACAGCTCCGGGAAAGCATCCTGGTGCAGAAAGTCAGTGAAACACCAGGTGGCCTGAGATATCTTCCCAGGACCCCAAGGTGACTAGATGGGGCTATCTTATCAACCCTGGGATGCAATGAAAGGGGCAAAGCCCTGCAAAAGAAACTGGACCCAGGGCACTGAGGGGAGCCTAGGTCCCATCTGAGTGCTCTGCACAGGGACAGGAGGAGAGACAGTTGGGGGTTTTGTAAGGGAGGGGATAGGTGGGTGGTAGTAATGAGGGGTGTTCAAGTCGGTGCCCAGCAACCAAGAGGAGGAAGGAGGGAGAGGGGGGATCAAGCAAGCCGTAGCTTCAAGCACAGCTGGATCCACAACTCTGAGGCTTGGGCTATGATGGCTGTTGCCCATCCCCTGCCCCCATATCACCCAGGTCTCAGTCACCTTCCTCTCTGTGACATAATAGCCTCATAGCCTCCTCCCTAGGGCTCCCTCCTTCCACTTACCACAAATCCATTCTCCATATACTGTTAAAACTGGCCGGGCGTGGTGGCTCAAGCCTGTAATCCCAGCACTTTGGGAGGCCGAGACGGGCGGATCACGAGGTCAGGAGATCGAGACCACCCTGGCTAATATGGTGAAACCCCGTCTCTAATAGAAAATACAAAAAACTAGCCGGGCGACGAGGCGGGCGCCTGTAGTCCCAGCTACTCGGGAGGCTGAGACAGGAGACTGGCGTGAACCCGGGAGGCGGAGCTTGCAGTGAGCTGAGATCCGGCCACTGCACTCCAGCCTGGGCGACAGAGCGAGACTCCGTCTCAAAAAAAAAAAAAAAACCATGCCACTCCCCTGCTTAACCCCTCTCCCCATGGCCTCCTGACGCCCTCCACATAAAGCGGAAACTCCTTACCCAGGCCCCAGAGGCCCCCGCTGACCTCCCCAACCCCATCTTCTCTCCTCTCCCCTCGATGCCTCTGTCCTTTCTGTCCCTTGAACACACCAAGCACATCCCCTCCTGGCCAACATTGCACCTGCTGTCCCTCCTCCTGGTGCATCGCCATGTGGCCACCCCTTCTCAGAGGGACAGCCCAGATGTTGCTGTCCTCGGCCGCCCAGCCCCCAGCCTTCTGTCCATTCCCCACACCAGCCCTGGCTGCAGCTCCTTCTGCGATGGAAGTGTTCTTTGTCCACTGTCACTAGCCTCTGTCAGAAGTTACCAGCCCCATGTGGCTAACGAGCCCCTAAAATGTGGCTACTGCAATGGAGGAACTAGACTCTTAATTTTCAATTACTCCAATTACTTGAAACTCAAATAGCCACATGGGGCTAGTGGCCACCATTCGGACAGAGCGACTCCAATGTTCCACGTGGTGTAATTTTATTTACTAGCCCTTAACACAAAGTGACATGATCTTACTTCACTTGTTTTCTGTCTCTCTAACCAAAGCATCAGCTCTGTGAGGTGAGGATCGCCTCTGTCTTGTCCACTGCTATATGCTCGGGCTTAGAAGTGGGCCTGGCACACAGTAGGTGCTCAATATGTAATTGCTGAATGCATGAATGCATGAGTAAATGAATGACTCCTAGGGCCATGAACTCTGAATTTCTCCAAAAGGAATGTTAGATCTGCCAGGGATTGCTGCTGTGTGACCTCAAGGCAGGATCTTGCCCTCTCTGAGCTCAGCATACTGACCAAGGGGTACCAGGGCCCCTCTGGTCCTAAGGCTCTGAGACTTCCTGCTGCTTACTCTGCCCAAGCTGCCCCCATCTATTCTTCATCCCCGATGCCCACCCCCAGCCTCCCCAGCCATCTCATAGGAAGGGGGCCAGACGGGCTTCCTGTCCCCAGAGTCTGTGTCTAGAGAGCCATCAAAGCAGGCTGCCTGTACCTGTCTCCTAGCAACAAATGGCCTTCGGAAGTATTTGGGGGTGGGATAAAGTGGTGGCCGTTGTGGGGCTGTGTCCCAAATCAACAGCTCTCCAGCTGGCCAAGGGCAAGTGTTTCCCAGGAGCCAGGCCAGGGCAGGCTTACAGTTGTGGCACATGCACCAGGAGTTGGTTCCAGGGTCCTCCAAGCCTGGGCCCTGCAGTCAGCCACCCTCACCCTCTCGTGCCTGTGCTTGGGGTTCAGAGGGGGCAGGGGGTACTTGGGCCTGACATGCTTCTTGTGGTGACCTGTAGGAACCAGGCATGAGGAAGTGAGGAGTGGGTGCTGTGAGTGACTCGAACCCTGACTACCCCAGCATCCAATGCTCACACATATGCACATGTGCCTACTCAGACACAATACACAACTATCCACACTGACACACACTCGTGCAGAGGCATGGGCACAGACACATGCTTATTTTATTTATTATTTTTATTACTTTTATTTTTAGAGACAAGTTCTTACTCTGTTGCCCAGCCTGAAGTGCAGTCACGCCATCCTAGCTCACTGCACCCTCAATTTCTTGGGCTCAAGCGATCCTCCCGCCTCAGCCTCTCAAGTAGCTGGGACTACAGATGTGTGCCACCGTGCCCAGCTAATTTTTTTTTTTTTTTTTGAGACGGAGTCTCGCTCTGTCGCCCAGGCTGGAGTGCAGTGGCACAATCTCGGCTCACTGCAAGCTCCGCCTCCCGGGTTCACGCCATTCTCCCGCCTCAGCCTCCTGAGTAGCTGGGACTACAGGCGCCCGCCACCAGGCTCGGCTAATTTTTTGTATTTTTAGTAGAGACGGGGTTTCACCGTGTTAGCCAGGATGGTCTCGATCTCCTGAGCTTGTGATCCACCCACCTCGGCCTCCCAAAGTGCTGGGATTACAGGCATAAGCCACCACGCCTGGCCTCTAATTTTTAATTTTTTTTGTAGAGATGAGGTCTCACCATGCTGTCCGGGCTGGTCTCAAACTCCTGGCCTCAAGCAATCCTCCTGCCTCAGCCTCCCAAAGTGTTGGGATTATAGGTATGAGCAACTTGCCAAGCCCAAACATGCACATAGATATGGACACATGGACCCGCATATATACAACAGACATGCAAACATACACAGCTCAATCAGACAGAACAGATACACACAAACAATGACACTCAGACAATCACATAGAAGCCCAGATATATATGCAATGGGTACAGCCAGATAGCCCAGTTGCCCACAAACACACATAAATAGGTACCATCATCTCACAGATCATATAACAGACATGCAAAGATGGATTCATCTGTATAATTCACACGCATATTCCTAAGTCAGAGATGCAGGCACAGACCCCCAGTTAAACAGGCCAACATGCATGTAGACACATAACATGGTCATTTCTAGAGACACCCACAGAGATAGCCAGACCACCCCCCAGATACGCACAGACACAGACACATAAGGAGATGATATATCCATGACTCTTACACACACACACATGCACACACATACACACACACACACACGAGTCATAGCCCCTGAAGTGATCTGGTGAACTAGAAGTGTCAGCCCCCATTCCTGTGGACTCTGAGCAAACCTCCACTCCCCAGCCTGGCTGCACACAGGCACGCAGGCCGGAAGGGCTGCCGCCTCCCCCTGCCCCGGCCAGCTGGCCGTCCTCCAGGCTTGGTGCAGATGGTGGGGCCAGGGCAGGGACAGCCCAGCCTGAGGCCTGTGTTGTCTGCCTCTTGGGTCCTAGGCCTCTTCTTCTTGGCTGTGTGACCCTGAAGGCTCCCTCCCCACAGCTAAGTGGGCCCTGAAAATTTGTGTAACAACCTTGATTTCTGGTTTATTTTGGAAAATTAAAAGATCCGTCACGACTAGGCCCAAATCCTGTAGGACAGATGGCTACGACCGAAGCCATGGAGCTGCTGCCTGTTGTAGGAGCACAGACACCCCAGCTCACTGAGGCCACTGCCGTCACCTGCCTGGCCCTGGAGGCCTCTGAGTGTGCAACCCTGGAACTACCTACTTCCCTGCATGTCTTGAAAAAGAAAAACATGTCAATCCACAGAGTAGGTTACTACAACTTTCCTGGCGCTTTGTTTAGTGATACTTATCAAGAGCCTTAACAATGTGTTTATCTTTTGCCCTAGCAATCCCAACCCATGAATTTATTCTAAGAAAAAAAAATTAAAGAAGTACACAAACATTGTTCATGAATGGTTAGATATGCACATACACATACATATGCAGCCCTGTGTCCCTGCGTGTATGTACATGTGCATATACACACATACATATACATATATATATACACACACATATATATATACGGCTCGCAGAAACCTCTACTTCCTGGGTTCAAGAGATTGTCCTACCTCAGCCTCCCGAGTAGCTGGGATTACAGGCGTGCACCACCATGCCTGGCTAATTTTTTTGTATCTTTAGTAGAGACTGGGCTTCACCATGTTGGCCAGGCTGGTCTTGAACTCCTGACCTCAGGTGATCCGTCCACCCTGGCCTCCCAAAGTGCTGGGATTACAGGCGTGAGCCACCGTGCGCAGCCTACATATATATATATACACATTCATGTAGACATGCACCTTGTTATTAGTATTTTTACAAATACGGCCTCATTCAGTAAAAACTATGTGAGGCTATACTTTCCCCTTAATATACATTTTTATGCTAATAAATATCTACACCCTGATTTTTTGAATAATTTTTGTTTAGTGATTTTAGATTTACAGCAAAGTTCCACAAAGTTCCCATACTCTTCCCCCAACTTCCCCTAATGTGAATATCTTACATAACCATGCTACATTTGTCAAAATTAAAAAACTAACATTAGTAAAACATTATTAGCTGGATGACAGAGTTTATCAGGATTTCGCGAGTTTCCCACTAATGCCCTTTTTCTGTTCCAAGATCTCATCGGGCATCCCACGTGGCATTCAGCCTCCGTCATCTCCTGAGGCTCCTCTGGTTCCTAACAGTTCTGAGTGTTTTCTTGTATTTCATGACCTTGACACTTTCGAAGAGTGCTGCTCAGGTATTTTTTAGAATCCCCCTCATTTGGGTTTGTCTGATGTTTTTCTCATGAGACTGAGGTTACTAGTTTTTGGGTAAAAGACCACAGAGGTGAGGCGCCCCTGTCATTGTGTCAGGGGATACCCAGTAGCCACAAGATTCACCACCAGCGATGTTGAGGGAGCGTCTGCTGAGTTTCTTCACTATAAAAGGACTGTTTTTCTTCTTTCCGTAGTCCATTAGAGGATGAGGATGAAGCTCCGACTCTTGGAAGGGGTGGTTATCTATGTGTATTATTATAATCTTTTTTTATTTTATATGACAGAACATTTTATTCTCGGATATATATATATATCCGAGATCATGCCACTACACTCCAGCCTGGGTGACAGACCGAGACTCCATCTAAAAAAAAAAAAAAAAAAAAGAATTATTGGGATTAGCCCCCATGCCTGGGCAATTTTTTTTTGAGATGCAAGTCTTGCTCTGTCGCCCAGGCTGGAGTGCAGTGGCCGGATCTCAGCTCACTGTAAGCTCCGCCTCCCGGGTTCACGCCATTCTCCTGCCTCAGCCTCCCGAGTAGCTGGGACTACAAGGCGCCCGCCACCTTGCCCGGCTAGTTTTTTGTATTTTTTAGTAGAGACGGGGTTTCACCGTGTTAGCCAGGATGGTCTCGATCTCCTGACCTCGTGATCCACCCGTCTCGGCCTCCCAAAGTGCTGGGATTACAGGCTTGAGCCACCGCGCCTGGCTGCCTGGCTAATTTTTAAAAAATGTTTTTGTAGAGATGGGGTATTGCTGGTCTGGAACTTCTGGCCTCAAGCAATCCTCCTGCCTCGGCCTCCCAAAGTACTAGTATTACAGATGTAAGCCACCACATCTGGCCTCAACAAATAGTTTTCAAACAACTTCTCTGTAACAGACACTGCACACTCTAGTGAACAATGTTTGTATACCTCTTCAATTTTTTTTTTTTTTCTTAGAACAAACTCACAGGTTGGGATCACTAAGACAAAAGGTAAGCACATTGTTAAGGCTCTTGATAAGTATCACTAAACAAAGCTCCAGGAAATTTGTACTAATCTACTCTCTGGATTGACAATTTTATCTTTTTCAGCCTTTTTTTCTTATTACAAAAATAATTTCTGTTTTTAGGAGATAACTGGAAATCACTTACTGGGCATTTAATGATATTAAAGAATTATTGTTTTTTAGGTGTGATAATGGTATTGTGGCTACTCTTTGAAAATAGTTCTTATCTTTTACAGACACACACAATGGATGAGGGAGTATGGTTGAAATAAGACTTGTCCTGAATGGATATGGAAGAGGGTAATGGATACATCCACCTTCATTATATGATTTTCTCTATCTTAGAAGAAAACCAAAGCTTGTATTAAAAATTTTAAACATGATATAAATCTCTAGCTTAGATGTGAGTCCCCATTCTTTCACCTCCCAGGGTTAACTGCAATAAACAGTTAGGTGTATGTGCCCCTGACCTTATCCATGCAAACACTAACTGTGAATATTGCTAACACACATGCTCTTAAAACAAGGATGAGCTAATACAATGCATACCATTTCTCCAACAGCTTTTCACTTCACCATATTTTGAGATGGTTGGCCATGTCAACACTATCTCAGTCTTTAGCAGCTAGCTCCATGGTACTCCCTTACGTCAAAGAACCATAATTTATTCATCCGATTCTCTAATGATAGACAATTAGAGTATCTCCAATGTTTGCTATGAAGAACTATGATGGAATGAACATCCTTGTACATAACATCTGTGTACCTGTGTAAGCAATTTTACAACCTATCTTTCTAGAAGTGGAATCACTATGTCAAAGTGGTCACAGACTTAAAATTTAAATAACATGTCCAACTTGCCCTTCTGGTGGACTTTCTGTGTCCAGTGCACTATATTCTCTCCTAGTGCACATCTGGAGACTATGGTCATTTGGTGACTGCTGTAGAAAAGCCTCAGGGAGTCACAGCTGGAAAGGGCCTCGGAGATCTTGTGGTCTTGCCTCCAGGGAAGGGCGGGACCCAGCCCCCAACGCAGTCAGGGTTGCGTGCAGCTCCCTGGGCTGGAGGTTGTGCAGAGCAGTGCTCATGAAGAGACTGCCCATGTCTGAATCCCAGTCTTACCATTTACTGTTGTATGACCCTGAATACTTGCCCTGTCCGTGCCTCAGTCTCCTTATCTGTGAGTTGGGGATAATACTAATTCTGGGGTGGCAACTGGAAAGGGGCTAGGAGATTTTTCTCGAAGCTACATTTATAAAGTATATGTTTATTTGGGGTGGCTTTCAGGGGATTGATGGAAGATGGGGGGCGGGCATTAAGGACTCCCATCAGGCACCACCAGCGCTGCCAGAGCTAATTTCAAATGAGGACAGCTGGACTTAGTGAGACGTGACGAATGCCCAGCACATGGCACACAGCCTGGCACACTGTCAGTGCTTGATGGTCATGAATTCTTTAGTGTTGACAGGTGCTGGCTGGGACAGGGAGACCAACATTTCAGAGAGACTGTCCAGGAGAGGGAGGCCCGAGCAACAGGAAAAGAGGGGACCCAAGAAACAGCCTAGTCTGGCCTGCCACTTACGACTGTAAATAAAGTTTGATTGCAACACAGCTGCGCCCCTTCATTATGTATTGTCTATGGATGCTTGCACGTGACAATATCAAAGCTTAGTAGTTTCGACAGAGACCATATGGCCTGAAAAGGCTAGAATATTTACTATCTGGCCCTTTACAGAAAAAAATCTGCCAACCCCTGGCATAGGGGTTATAGGCATACTAATACATGCTGACAGTTCTTGAGCTCACACTGTGTTTCAGGGACTATTCTAAGCACATCACATATATACATTTCTTTAGTCCTCACAATACTCCTATGACATGGCTACTATTTATGGTAGCTAGTCTCAGTGGTGGCCCCAGTGAACCACGTCTCCTGAGGCTCATGCCCCTGTTGGCCCCCCATCTAGAGTCTGGGACATCCTGTGCCGTGTGCTGACTAATGGCATGCGGTCGAGTGCCAGGCCTGGCGTTTAGGACGGCCACTTCTGCTTCCTTGCTCTGGGGAACACTGAGGTGCTGCACGCAGAGCAGAAGGGGAAGCCATGGGAAAAGGAGAGGCTCTAAGGTTGCAAGGAGAGGACGAAGGTCCAGCCAGCCCTGTCTCAGTCCAGCCTCCAGTGACCTCACCCAGCTACCATGCAGCCACACTTACAGCAAGCAACTCCAGCAGGACTGCTGGGCAGAGCCCAGTCAACTCTCAGAACCAGAGAGATTAGAAAACGGTGCTCAAGCCACTCTGCTCAGTGGGGTGGGGTGGTTTTCTGCAGCAGTAGCTGGCTGAGACGCACCACACCAGAGCCTTCACCTTTCCACCCTTCTTTATCCAGTGGTTCAAACTCCTGTGTGGCTATGAGAATCCCCCGAGGAGGCTTTATCAACACCAGTTAAATCAGAATATCTGGGAATGGACCAGAATAGGAATCTTTTTTTTTTTTTTTTTTTTTTGAGACAGGGTCTATCTCTGTTACCCAGGCTGTAATAGTACTGTGGCACAATCTCGGCTCACTGCAACCTCTGCCTCCCAGGTTCAAGCCACCCAAGTAGCTGGGATTATAGGCCTGCACCATGATGACCAGCTAATTTTTGTATTTTTAGTAGCGATGAGTTTTGCCACATTGGCCAAGCTGGTCTCGAACTCCTGGCCTCAAGTGATCCATCTGCCTCGGCCTCCCAAAGTGCTGGGGTTACAGGCATGAGCCACTGTGCCTGGCCTCCAGAGTAGCAATTTTTTTAATCCCTCAGGATTTGAGAACCACAGCTCCACACACTATTTCCAAAACTTGCTTAGCAGAAATATTTTAAAAACAGATTCTTTGGCTGGGCACAGTGACTCATATCTGCAGGAGGATCTCTTGAGCCCAGGAGTTTGCCACAGGAGCCATAGGAGTCTCACTATGTTGCCCAGCCTGGGCAACACAGTGAGACCCTGTCTCTACGGGAAAATAAGCAAGGTGGCACATTCCTGTAGTCCCAGCTACTTGGGAGGCTGAGGTGGGAGGATCACCTGGGCCTGGGAGGTCAAAGCTGCAGTGAGCCCAGATCACACCACTGCACTCTTGGGCGACAAAGTATGACCCTGTCTCAACAACAACGACAAAATAGATTCATGCACTCCAACAGACACACAATTCCATGGGAGGCCCTAGAAACCTGTAGCATTCACACATTCCTCCAGATGAAATGTATTATCAATGATTAGTAGAAAAAGGGCGAGATGAGAGCCCAGCTCTCAGGTGTGGAGGACTGTTCGGCAGTTTCCCATCAGGTTAAACATTCACTTCCCAAAACCTAGCCATCCCCACTCTTGGGTATTCCCAATAGAAATAAATGCTTGGCCAGGTGCAGTGGCTCACACCTGTAATCCCAGCACTTTGGGAGCCTGAGGCAGGTGGATCACGAGACCAGGAGATCGAGACCACCCTGGCTAACATGGTGAAACCCCCGTCTCTACTAAAAAAAAATACAAAAAAAATTAGCCAGGTGTGGTCGTGGGCACCTGTAGTTCCAGTTACTCAGGAGGCTGAGGCAGAAGAATGGCCTGAATTCAGGAGGCAGAGCTTGCAGTGAGCCAAGATCCTGCCACTGCACTCCAGCCTGGGTGACAGAGTGAGACTCCATCAAAACGAAAGAAAGGAAAGAAAGGAAAGAAAGAAAGAAAGAAGAAAGGAAGGAAAGAAAGAAGGAAGGAAGGAAGGAAGGAAGGAAGGAAGGAAGAAAGAAAGAAAGAAAGAGCTTATGTCCACCAAAGACAAGCACAAAGATATTTGCAGCATTATTCATAATAGCCCCAAACTGGAAACATCCTGAATGTCTATCCATGGGAACATGGACAGATAAATTGTAGTATTTCCATACGAGGGACTACCAGGCAGCAATGAAAAAGAATGAAGTACTGATACATACGGTAGCCGTGTGGATTGATGAATTTCACAGACATACTGTTGAATGAGAAGAGCCAGGCACAGCTCGCAGTGGATTCCACTCATCTATGGTGATGGAGATCAAAATAGTGGTTACCTCTGGTTATGTGTGTGTAAATTCTGCTCCCTAACAGGACACAGGGAAAACTTCCCAGGATGGCAGTCAGAGCCACAAACCAAGACTTAGCTGCATTTGGGGCTCACCTGAGCAGCCTTTTCTTGCTTGCTTGTTTATTTGTTTATTTGAGATAACCACTATACATTGAGGTGTACACAATGCAGTGAAAAAAGCATACAGCCCAGTGAATCTTTACATGTTTACACTGAGTATTGAACTTCACGAGAAGTGCTGTTCTAGGCCCCTGGAAAGGGAACTCAAGGTTATAAGACACAGACCCTGTCGGTATGGATTCCATAATCTGCTGGAGGAGATATTACAAAGTGGAACGATGGCTTTTCATCCATTTGCCCATAGAGTGTTTTCAGTTTGCTTTTTTTTGAGACGGAGTCTCACTCTGTCGTCCAGGCTGGAGTGCAGGGGCGTGATCTTGGCTCACTGCAAGCTCCGCCTCCTGGGTTCGCATCATTCTCCCGCCTCAGCCTCCCGAGTAGCTGGGACTACAGGCGCCCGCCACCAGGTCCGGCTAATTTTTGTATATTTAGTAGAGATGGGGTTTCACTGGTTTAGCCAGGATGGTCTCAATCTCCTGATCTCGTGATGTGCCCTCCTCGACCTCCCAAAGTGCTGGGACTACAGGTGTGAGCCACCGCGCCCGGCCCCCATGAGGTGTTTTTGAGCCCCTGCTCTATGCCAGGCACTGAGCTAGACAGGGGAAATGGAGTAGCAACCAAGACCCCACCCTACCCTGAGGGTTTTGGAGAGGAGGACAACTAACTGATTCTACCTCTTAAACGTTTTCCAAATTCATTCCCTTGCCTCCCCACCGACCCTATCCTAGTCAGGCTGCTACCCTCTCTCCTCTGCAGCTCTCTCAGTCGTCACCTCTGATTCATTCTCCAGATCAGCAGCCCCTACTTAAGTGGTCAGCCGAAAAAATTGAAAATTGATGACTGCCCCTGGCCCAGGCAGCTCTGGTGCTGGCCTGTGTGGGCTCAAATCTTCACCTGTAGATCTATAATTGTGACCACAGGCAAGTTCCTGATATGTCCTGAGCCTTGTTGTTTAACAACAAAAACCACACCTGTCTCCCTGAAGAGGCTAGGCTTGCACCATCCGCTACTCCTCCCAGTGCCTCTCAGTGCTGGTCACTCCCGCCTCTCTGAACTATCCAGTGATAGAAAGCTGCTTCTGTTCACGAACACACCCTTTGGTTTCAAGGCCTGAGACTCTATAATTGGTGCCCCAGTTTGAGGTGTCTTTGCCTTCACCGTCCCTGGCTGGGTTTTACTCAGCTCCAAACTCAGCCTAGACATTGCCTCCTCCAGGAGCCTTCCCTGAAGCTGCCTATTTATATATGTATATATATATAAATAAAACAAGTTGTACATGCACACAATACTAAATTCAGCAGAAACAAAAGGGATTGCAATGAAAATTAAAAGTAGGTCACCTCTCAAACACCCAGCTCTCCTCCCCAGTGGCAACCTCTCCTATCAGTTTCTGAGTATTCTCTGCAGGGCAGAATTGTCAGTCCTCCGTCCCCTTTTAATTTTGCAAAAATTTAAAGCAACAGAAAAGTTGTAAGAATAATATAATGAACACCTTTTGCCTAGATTCACCAATTAACATTATGTTACTTAACAAGCATTATATCATTTAATGTTCACATTAATCAATTAACGCCAATTTTGTAGATGAGGTCACTGAGGCACCAGGCAGGTTAAGGGACTCGCCCAAGGCCACAGAGGTCCTGCCGGGTGGAGCTGGGCTTTCCCCCTTAGGCTGCCAAAGGACTTTGATCTGCCTTCCCACAGCTCCCTTTGAAGGAAAAGCATTTTCTTACACTAAGTTGAAATCCACCTCCCTGGGATATTTACCAGATGATCGGTGGAAAAGTACACAGCTCTGGAAGCATTTGCTACTTCTCCTCCTAAAACCTCCCCATTCCCTGAGCAACAGCTGCTGTGGCTGCCACTACCACATGCTCCAATGTCACCTCCTCCGTGAAGGCTGGGTTAGCTTACCCCCCTGTTTAAAGACTCACCATGACTCCCAGCTGCCAGTGGGATGACATGTGCACGCCTGGGCTTGGAATACAAGGCCTGGGTGATAGAGCCCTCTTCCAATCCCTCTTGCTCCTTCTTCCCCTATCTCCACCTACAGCCACACTCGACCCTCTCACTGTCCACTTAAACCTCCCCCTCCTCCTTGAGGCCACCGGAATTTTTCTAAAGAGCGCATTTCTCCCCTCTCTGGGCTCCTGCAACCTTCTGCCTGAGCCTTTGACAGCCTTTTCCAGGTTGTCTTTTGGCCAGGAGGCTTGACAATGGAGGATGGGAGTGACAGCTCGGCCCCTTCCTAACAGAGTGATCCTACACAAATTATTCCAGGTGTTTGAACCTTCATTTCTCCAAGCACATCATGGGGGAAAGAATGCCTAGCTCAGTACCTGGCAGAGAGTCAGCCTTCGCTCATCTCCTCTAATGGAGCTGACAGCTCTTCAAGTCCGCTGACATCTTCTCTTAGTCATCCCTTGAAACATTACCCGCTGTTACTTCTCTGCTCCTCAGTCTCCTCCTGTGTAAAATGGGGATGAGAATGGAGAGGTTGTGAAACTTTAATGATCGAGCCCTTGGAGCAGTATCCAGCCCTTCCCGACGCTAACTATGACTCCTGCGAGTGGGCCTGGTTGGTACACAGTAGGTGCTAAACTAATCCTCTCCGAGCTGGGCTTGGGGAAGATGCCTCCGTTGGGTGTACAGCATGGGCGCGGGAAGGCGAGCCTGAGAGCAAGAGGGTTGCGGAGAGGCAGCCTGAGGTCGGCTCCGCCTTCCCCCGCAGCCCCCTCCCGGACCCTGCAGCTGTCAGCCCGGCCGGCCTCGGCGCCAGTCCACCAAACCTGAACGTCCCATGCCGGCGCCCCCACCTTCCCGGCCTGCACAACTTACCTTGCGCTCGGCGGCCCTCGGTCCCGCCCCCGACTTCCATTGGCCCAGAGATTCCTTTGTTAGCGAGAGCGCGCCACCGCCAGTGGCCGGTGGGGCTGCCGATCGCGTTGGGCGCGGCCCCGCCCCGTACGCCCCGGCGCCTCCCCGCTCCCGGCCGCCCGCCCGCCCCGCCCGTAGTGCGTGAGGCGCTCCGCTCCCATTTGCAGCGGTCGCGGGGCGCCGAGGGCAGCGGCGGCGGCGCGGACTAGCCGGGCCGGCGGGCGACCGGCGCCTGAGAGGCGGGCCGCAGCGGGAAGCAGCGGGCCCGAGGCCGCGTCCATGGGCCCGCGGCGGCCGGGCGGCGGCGGTGCGGGTGGGAGCGGGGCGTAGCGCGCGCTGTGAGGCCGGGCGGCGCAGGAGCCTCGGCGCGTGCAGCGAGCCGCCGGCCGGGGAGGAGGCCGGGCCGG
>NC_045449.1:16886311-16914595 GCF_002776525.5 Piliocolobus tephrosceles
GTTGTTCAGTTTCCATATAGTTGTGTGGTTTTGAGTGAATTTCTTGAGTTCTAATTTGATTGTGCTGTGGTCTGGGAGACTCTTTGTTATGGTTTCAGTTATTTATCATTTGCTGAGGAGTGTTTTTCTTCCAAATTTATGATTAGTTTTAGAGTAAGTGTTGTGTGGCTATGAGAAGAATGCATATTCTCTTATTTTCTGTTGGAGAGTTGTGTAGATATCTGTCATGTCCACTTGATCCACAACAGAGTTCAGGTCCTGAATATCTTTGTTAATTTTCTGTCTCCATGATGTGTCTAATATTGGACAGAGCCCAGTTGACTCTCAGAACCAGAGAAACAAGAAAATGGTGCTCAGGCCACTCTGCTCAGTGGGGTGGGGTGGTTTTCAGCAGCAATAGCTGGCTGAGACACACCACACCAGAGCCTTCGCCTTTCTACCCTCCTTTATCCAGTGGTTCAAACTCCTGTGTGGCTATGAGAATCCCCTGAGGAGCCTTTATCAACACCATATCAGAATATCTGGGAATGGACCGGAGTAGGAATTTATTTTATTTTATTTTATTTTATAAATAAAATAAAATTTTATCTGGGCCTGTGTCGCCCATGCTGGAGTACAGTGGCACAATCTCAGCTCACTGCAACCCCGCCTCCCTGGTTCAAGCCACATGAGTAGCTGGGATTACAGGCCTGTGCCATGATGCCTGGTTAATTTTTGTATATTTAGTAGAGACAGGTTTTGCCACATTGGCCAAGCTGGTCCCAGACTCCTGGCCTCAAGCGATCCACCTGCTTCGGCCTCCCAAAGTGCTGCAATTACAGGCCTGAGCCACCGCACACAGCCTCCAGAGTAGGAATTTTTTAAATCCCCCAGGATTTGAGAACCACAGCTCCACCCACTGTTTCCAAAACTTGCCTAGCAGAAATATTTTTAAAAACAGATTCTTGGGCTGGGCACAGTCACTCACACCTGTAATCCCAGCACTTTGGGAGGCTGAGACAGGGTGATTGTTTTGTTTTGTTTTGTTTTGAGACAGAGTCTCACTCTATCACCCAGGCTGGAGTGCAGTGGCGCCATCTCAGCTTATTGCAACCTCCGCCTCCCAGGTTCAAGCGATTCTCCTGCCTCAGCCTCCTGAGTAGCTAGGATTACAGGCGCACGCCACCACGCCCGGCTGATTTTTGTATTTTTAGTAGAGACGGAGTTTCACCATGTTGGTCAGGCTGGTCTCAAACTCCTGACCTCGTGATAAGGCAGGGGAATATCTTAAGCACAAGAGTTTGAGACCAGCCTGGGCATTTAAGTGAGACCTGGCTCTGCAGAAAAACTGCAGGTGAAGTGGCATGCTTCTGCAGTCCCAGCTACTTGGGAGGCTGAAGTGGTAGGATCACTTGGGCCCAGGAGGTGGAAGCTACTGACAGTGAGCTGAGATTGCACCACTACACTCCTGGGCAACAGAGCAAGACTCTGTCTCATAGATTCGTATACTCCAACAGATAGCCAATTCCATGGGAGGACCTGGAAACCTGTAGCATTCACCCATTCCCCCAGATGAATCTTATTATCAATGGATTTGACAGTCTTTTCTAGGTTGTCTTTTGGCCAGGAGGCTGGACAATAGAGGACGGGAGTGGCAGCTCGGCTCCCTCCTAGCAGAGTGATCCTACACAAATTACTCCAGGTGTCTGATCCTTCATTTCCTCAAGCATATCATGGGGGAAAGAATGCCTAGCTCAGTACCTGGCAGAGAGTCAGCCTTCGCTCATCTCTCCTGATGGAGCTGACAGCTCTTCAAGTCCGCTGACATCTTCCCTTAGTCATCCCTTGAAACAGTACCTCCTAGTCTCTGCTCGTCTGTCTCCTCCTATGTAAATGGAGATGAGAATTAAGAGGTTGTGAAACTTTAATGAGCGAGCACTTGGAGCAGTATCCAGCCTTTCCTGACACTGTGACTCCTACGAGAGGGCCTGGTACACAGTAGGTGCTAAACTAATCCTCCCGGAGCTTGGCTTGGTAAAGATGCCTCCGTCGGTGTGCAGCGTGGGTGCGGGAAGGCGAGCCTGGGAGCCAGGGGCATGCCAAGAGCCAGCCTGAGGTCGTCTCTGGTTTCCCCCGCGGCCCCCGCCAGAGCCCTGCAGTCATCAGCCCGGCCCGCCTCGGCGCCAGTACACGAAACCCGAATGCCCCATGCCGGCGCCCCCACCTTCCCGGACCTTACAACCTACTTTGCTCCGGACGGCCCTCGGTCCCGCGCCTGGCTACCATTGGCCCAGGTGTTATTTCGTTAGCAGTAGTGCGTCGCCGCCATTGGCCGACGGGGCTGCCGATGGCGTCGGGGGCGCGGCCCGTCCCTCGTGCCCAGGCACCTCCCAGAGCTCGGCGGGAATGCATGAGGCGCACCGTTCTCGTTTGCTGGGACTACTGGGCACCAAGGGGCTTCGGCGGCTGCGCGGATGAAGCGGGCCACAGCGGGAGGCGGCAGCCTGAGGCCGAGTCCATCGGCCCGCGGCAGCCCGGCGCGGCGGTGCGGGCGGGCGCTGGGCGTCGCGCTTGCTGTGAGACCCTGGCGACGCAGGATCCTCGGCGCGACGCGCGCCGGCAGGGAAGGAGGCCAGGCCGGGCCTGCGGCTGCCGCGTTGAGCCATGAGCTCACCAGGAGAGCCCCGCCGGCCCTCCTGCGGCGCTGCAGCAGCCAGGCGGTCCATGTCGGCGGCCAAGGAGAACCCATGCAGGAAATTCCAGACCAACATCTTCAATAGGAGCAAGTATCAGAACTGCTTCAAGCCCCACGAGTCACATCTGCTCAACGACGAGGACCTGAGGCAGGTGAGCGCCGGGGTTGGCCCAGACACCTCTGTCCCGGGAGCCGCGGGCCGGGGCCACTGCCAAGGACTGCAGGAAAAAATTAAAATGGAGCAGGGAATTGCGCGAGTCCCGGGGCATGGGGACAGGGATAGGGACGGGAAGTGCCTTGACAGAGCCCGAACAAAGGGAGAATCCTCAAGTATGCCTAAAAATAACATCCTTTCCTGTTCCTATTGCTCGGTTGTGTGATCACGCTTTTGGGGGGACTCAAAAGTGCCTGGTTAGTAGGAACAAAGCGCTTAGTGATTGCATGCCGCTTGACGGGACCCTCCTCAGAGTCTGGCTTGGGACTGGACTTGGACTTGTCCAGCGAGAGTGGCCCAGGGGTCGGATTGTTGGGAAGGACTGTGGGCTTCCGTCTAGTGGGACGCAGCCTGCCCCGATTCTGAATCATCGTCACTCTCAAGGACTGGAGAGAGGTGAAGGGTGTCCCAGTCTGGCGAGGAGGGTCTTGTTCTTGAACTTAGGCTGACAGGCCGTAGTTGAGTAGGGAGCTGGGACCAGTTCCCTGGTCACTGGCCGAAGGGTGAGGAGACCTGTGGGTCCTCGGTAAAGTTGGTTTCTGTCTCCCAGCCTTATCTGTCAAACAGGGCTTTGAACTAGTTGCGGCTCCCAAACGTGCATTAGAGTCACAGACATTAAACACAGAGTTCTGGGGCCCCCGCCCTGGAGTGATTTGGGAGATGGGGAATTCGTATTGATGAAAGGCTCCAAGAGGCTTGGCTGTGGTCACCGTGGCCCTTGGGAACCCCTGCAGTGATTGCTCTTTGAACTTCTAGTGTTCCAGGATTCCAAGCCTTGTGTACACCTCCTTGGGATGTGCCTGGGTACCCTCCCCACAGTCGTCATCTCCATCCTCTTCAGAGCTTTCTCTCAGCCTCCTGAATGAAGCCAGGGGAAGTCCCTTCATATTCCAGTCCAATGTGACCTAGTTGTAGCCACTGCTGTCGCAGAGGAACCCCTTAGACTGAAAACGAGTGAACTGACCTGGTTGTTTTTAATGCCACTTCGGTGCACCCAGGGTTTGACTTGTTTACCTGGCCGACTGGAGTAGGGTCGTGGGGCATGGGTTATGGCCTGGGGCACGGGACCTTTCTCTGAGGTCAGGTGTCCAACTGCCAGGAAAAGATTCTTTTCATCTAAACCTCAAAAGCTTAACCAAACACTCAAGGCTGCAAAGTCATAGATGGTTAAGATACCAAGAGCTTTAAGGACGGTCAGCTTGGGATGGGTAGAACTCATTTACCTCGGAGGGTGTTCTGGAGTATAAAGGAAAACTTGATTCCTTCTTCTCATCTGGATGCTTTTTTGGGGGAAACAGTTTATGCGATGAGGAGTTGTTAGGAGACTTTGCTTCAAGTCTTGGTTGTCACTTCCAGCTGTGTGACCTTGAACAAATAAATCCCTTTACCACTGTATCTTAATTTCCTTATCTGTAAATTAGCAATCCTGGTCCCCGGCTTACCTCCTTCACTGAGCATTTGTGAAAAGCAAGAAACGATATTTTATGAAACTTTTTTCTTTTTCAATTTAACAAACCAAAAAAACCTGTCACTTTAAGAAGTTTCTGGGCAAGGGTTGTTCTGAGAGAGGATTGTAAGTTTCCTGGTTATTCTAAGCAACTGCCAAAATTGGTAAATTTACACCTCATAGGGGCTGTTTGCGAATTCTTAAGCTTGGATAAACTAGGATGGAATCTGCATGTTCGAGTCCAGTCTGCTAAGATTTTTAAAAATCTGTTGATTATTAATTGGATTCACGGGGAGAGGCACACTTAAAATACTGTACTCTCACTGTATTCAAAGTTGAATTGTGGGTTTTGAAACAGGCCTGAGACCTTCAGGGCACAACTGGAATGGTAGTTTCTGAAATAATGAGTGGGGTTATTTGTGCTGGGAGAGATTAGCCCAGCCTTCTACCTCCTGGGATCTTTCAGGAAGAAACTGCTCTTGAAAAGAGAGGAGGGAGACTCAGGGCTGTTGCCAACAGCCTTCTCTGCTGCTCTCTGCATCCGGCCCTCCCCCAGCCTCTCACTCTCATCCTTATGGCTCTATTAGAAAACCTCAACCAATCGGTACCCATCAGTCTCCCCCAAGCCCCTGCTTCCTGCTGCCCCTCCCAGCCTCAAGCTTATTTTAGACCGTCAAAGCTGGAAGATACATCAGCCACCATTGAGGCCACCTCCTCTTTAAGAGGAGAAGATACTGGACCCAGAGAGGTGGTGGGCAGCCTTGGCCGGCTTTTGCTCTTGAGATGTCATCTTCGCGGGAGCAGACATTTGTCTGAGCCTTTTGGTTTGAGGTTTATTTCCTCAGCTGTAGGTTTTGTTTGTTTGTTTTTCCCCTAGAGAAGCACAGAAACCTCTTGCAGGGACTGTATTATGGCATCAGACCTGGAAGGGACTTGGAGATCAGCTAATGTAACCACTTCCTCTTACCGGTGAGAAGATTGAAACCCAGAGAAGGGAAGCTGCTTGCCCAGTTCAGGGATGGAGCCAGGATTCTGAAGCCAATGTTAGTTTCCCTACTCCTGTTCAGGGTCTACAGTGGCCACGCCGTGAGCACGTGATGAGGACAATAATGTCAGGGATGGTTATGTTGCAGGAGGTGCCTTGAGAATGCTGGCTTGGAGCAGAGGAGTTCTTTGCCTTTTCCTCCTCACGGGAATTCGGAGTAGTCTGGGATAAGTGATAAGTGACCATCCTTTATTACTTGTTCGGGGCCCCTGTTCACAAAGTATCATTTATCCTCCAGTTCTCTTGTGTGTTTCTCAGCGAAATATGGACTCAAATATACAGTTAAACCTTTTTATCCTGAACTGTGTGCATGTATTTGCTCTGCGACATGCTTTTTGTTTTCTGCTTAACAGCGTGTCAGCGTTCTTTTCATGGTGTTGCATATAAAGATGTCAGAACCATTTTGCATTTTGGGCCTGTAGGAGTGTACTATAATTTAACCTGTTTCCTTATTGATGGATATCAAGGTTGCTTACGGGTTTTGCTGTTACATACAGTGAATGTTTCGGCATACAGCCTTATAAATACTTTTGGATGTGTGTGCGTGCACGCACGAATGCAAGTATTTCTCTGGGGGCAGATACCTATAAATAGAATGGCTGGGTTGACATCAAGCGCATTAATTTTTTTTCAGATACCACGAAGTTGCCTTCCAAAAAAGGCTGTGTCATAACGTTTCCAGGACTGGATATTATCAAATGATTTAATTCTGTAATAATTTTCCTGATTACTGGCGAGGTTGAGCCTTTTTTAGTACTATTTACTGAGTATTTTTGTTTCTTTTGTGGATTGCCTGTTCGTATTGCTTGCCCATTTTTCTGTCAGGTTAGTTTTTTCCCCCAGTTGATTTGTAGGGGCTTTCTGTAAGTGCTTTAAGGTCAGGGGTCTGCAAACTTTTTTGGTAAAAGGCCAAATAGCAAATATAATTTAGTCTCTGTGGAGTATATGGTCTCTGTGACAACTGTGCAGACTTTGCCGTCTCATCACAAAGGCAGCTGTAGACAACACATTAACGAATGAGTTTGTTATGAGTTATGAGTTCGAATGAGTTACTGTGTTCCAGTAAAACTTTATTTACCGGCAGGGTGCAGTGGCTCATGCTTGTAATCCCAGCACT
Organism: Piliocolobus tephrosceles; assembly: GCF_002776525.5. Classification (NCBI taxonomy): domain Eukaryota; kingdom Metazoa; phylum Chordata; class Mammalia; order Primates; family Cercopithecidae; genus Piliocolobus; species Piliocolobus tephrosceles. Next base: position 16,892,809 of record NC_045449.1, read on the forward strand.
TAGGGAGGCTGAGGTGGGCGGATGACCTGAGGTCAGGAGTTCAAGAGCAGCCTGGCCAACATGGTGAAACCCTGTCTCTACTAAAAGTACAAAAATTAGCTGGGTGTGGTGGCACATGCCTGTAATCCCAGCTACTCCTTGGGAGGCTGAGGCACGAGAATTGCCTGAACACAGAAGGCAGAGGTTGCAGTGAGCCGAGGTCGCGCCAGTGCACTGCAGCCTGGGCAACAAAGTGAGACTCCTTCTCAAAAAAGTAATAATAATAAAAAATTTAAAAAACTTTATTTACAAAAACAGGCAGTTGGCATGGCCTGTGAGCCATGGTTTGCTGCCCCTGCACTAGATACTAGTCCGATGCTTGCTGTGTATTGCAGGTATTTTTTTCCCAGAATGTCACTTGTCTTTTATATGTGGTCGTTTTTCTTTTTCATAATATGAATGCAGTTGTCTGTTTTTTGTTTTTTTATAGTTTGTAGTTTTAATGTCATGTTTAAGGCCTACTTTCCAAGATTCGTAAAATAATTTCTCATATTCTTTTATAGCTATTTTTATGCTTAGCTTTTTAATCTATCAGACTTGTTTTTTAGGAAAATAGTTCTGGCTAAAGGCGGTAGATCTACTGGAGGCTATTAAAGTAAGTAAATTACAATCAATGCCTTCTCTCCAGATCAGTGCTGATGAGGATGGAAGGAATCAGACTCTAGGGACAGGATGTTGTTGATTGATCAGAGGTGGGTGTTGAGGAACCTGGGGTACCTCTAAAGGTACTTAGAAGTACCTTTAACAGAGATTGAGAATAACAGATTTGGAGTAAATAGGGGGGATGGGGAGGGGTAAAAAATAATGTGGTAAGTTTGACCCTATGGACATAGAGGGAGGCTGGGTTGGAATTCTTAAGTCTTGGATGTGGAGGTGGTTGCTGAAATCATGGGAGTGAGTGTGAGCACTCAGGAGGCTGCGTAGAGTGAAAGGAGAGGAACCAACCTAGGGAGCCCCCATGTAGTGGGCAGGCAGAAGGGGAACAGGTGCAGAGGCCGGGAGGTGAATCAGAGGGGTGGGTGTTAGTGGGAGAAGCAGGTCTGGAACCCAGGGTGCTCAGCTTCTACATCCATGTGGGCTCCCAGCAGGTGTTGATCTGCGGGTGACGTCTCATTCTCCTTCTGACTGTGTAACTTCAGGCATTGCCTCTGTGGAAGGAGCCTGCAAGCTTCTTTCTAGTTCTTTGTCTAGCCTTGTTTTTTTGTGGGACCTTGGCTGGGTCATTTCATTGCTCAGGCCTCTGTTTTCCCACTTGGGAATGAGCTTGTTTTTGATCTCTCCCAGGGTTCTTAGTCTTCCTGGTATGATTCTGCCTTTGCTGTGCCCATACCCCACACTGCCAAGGCTGCGGGGGCCTCGGGTGGGAATTTCAGACAAAGAGGGTGTGGGCCAGGACGAGGTCTTAGGGAAGCATTTCATCAGGTTTCCCTTTGTTCCTGTAGACATTCATAGAAGTTCTAAGGCATAGGACTTACTGATTTGACTTAATGTGTATCTCAGAAACAATGGGGAGATTTCGCATCCCCCTTTTGTAGAAGATCTGTAACAGGAGTTGGTGTGTTGCTTGGCAGGGAATGTGTCAGAAATCTCAGACACACAAAGTCCCATTTCAATTGGCCAAGCACCATGAGAAATGCTCAGCGTTGTCATCAGTGAAACCCAAATTGAAACCACAGTGAGATATCACTTTATACCTGTCAGGATGGCTAGAATTTAAAAAAACAAACAAAAAAAAGGATATAACATGTTGGCGAGGATGTGAAGAGATTATAACCTTTGCGCATTGCTGGTGGGAATGAAACGGTGTAGCTGCTGTGGAAACAGTTTGGGGGTTGCTCAAAAAGTTCAGCATAGAACCTACCACATGAGCCAACATTCCCACTCCTAGGTATGTGCCCAGGAGAATTGAGGACAGGTGTATTCAAACAAATAACTTGCATGCAAATGTTCATAACAGCACTACTCACAATAGCCAAAAGGTGGCAACAATCCAAGAGTCCATCCACTAATGAGTAGATAAGCAAATCATAGTGTATCCATACCATGGAATATCATTCAGTTCTAAGAAGGAGCGAAGTACTGAGACGTGCTACAACATGGACGAACCTAGAAAGCGTTGTGCTAAGAAGCAGACATGAAAGGTCGTGTGTCACATACTGTATGATTCCATTTGTGTAAAATGTCCAAAACAGGTAAATCTGTAGAAACAGAAAGCAGATTGTTTGTTGCCAAAGCCTGAGGGTTGGGTGGGCGATGTGGAATGACTTCTAATGAGATTGGGGTTCTATTTTGGGGGTGATGAAATGTTTTGGAATTAGATAAAAGTACTGGTTGCACAACATTGTGAAATGTACTAATTGCCACTGAATTGTTCACTTTCAAGTGCTCCTTGACTTATGATGGGACTTATGGTGGGGGTACATCCAGGTAAACCCATCAGACCTATCACAAAGTCAAAATTGTAAGTCAGGGACTATCTGTACAAGAATCGCTCTCACACAGACACACCTGCCTTCTGCTCCTTGTGTCACCCGGAGTGAATATCTGATTGTTTCTAGAGTCTAGACCAGGGCTTGGCAATTTTTTGTTTTTTTTTTTTTTTTTTTTTGAGACAGAGTCTCGCTCTGTCGCCCAGGCTGGAGTGCAGTGGCCAGATCTCAGCTCACTGCAAGCTCCGCCTCCCGGGTTTACGCCATTCTCCTGCCTCAGCCTCCCGACTAGCTGGGACTACAGGCGCCCGCCACCTCGCCCGGCTAGTTTTTTGTATTTTTTAGTAGAGACGGGGTTTCACCATGTTAGCCAGGATGGTCTTGATCTCCTGACCTCGTGATCCGCCCGTCTCGGCCTCCCAAAGTGCTGGGATTACAGGCTTGAGCCACCGCGCCCGGCCAGCAATTTTTTTTTTTTAAAGGACTCTTCTTTTATCCTGGGGGACTCCTTCCCCAAGCCACTCTTTGCCATCTGAATGACACAGTTGGACCAGGTCAGTGGTTTTCAAGCTTTCATCAAATCCCGGAGCCTTTTACTCAAAGGAATCTTGTATATTTTAGGTTTTGCAGGCCAGTAGGCAAAAATCGAGGAGGTTGTGTAGGCTATAGCCATTTAAAAATGTAGAAGCCAGTCTTGGTTTTGGGATCTTAGAAAAGCAGGTGATGGGCCGATTTGGCACAGGGGCACAGTGTGCCACCCCTCAGTTAGACCAGCCCTGTCATTTAGAGCTCTAATGGAAGCCACATAGGAAATTTTAAATTTTCTAGCGGCTACATTAAAAAAGTAAAAAGAAGGGCCAGGTGCAGTGGCTCACGCCTATAATCTCAGCACTTTGGGAGGCCGGGATGGGTGGATCATGAGGTCAGGAAATCAAGACCATCCTGGCTAACACAGTGAAACCCCGTCTCTACTAAAAAAAAAAATACAAAAAAATTAGCCGGGCGTGGTGTCAGGCATCTGTAGTCGCAGCCACTGTGGAGGCTTAGGCAGGAGAATGGTGTGAACCTGGGAGGCGGAGCTTGCAGTGAGCCAAGATCCCGCCACTGCACTCCAGCCTGGGTGACAGAGCGAGACTCTGTCTCAAAAAAAAAAAAAAAGTAAGAGGTGAAATTAATTTTAATTATATTTTATTTAACCAGACATATCCAAAATACTGTCATTTCACCATGTAAAAAAGTTATGACGTGCGCATTTTACCTCACAGCACATTTCAGCTCAGACCAGCCACTTTCCCACTGCTTAGTAACCCAGTGGTGTGGCTGCTGCCTACAGTACTGGTGGCAGCCCTGGGGTGCCACAGGTGGTCGTGAGTTTCCTCCTCCCTCCCTTGGGCCCTGGGTTGGAAGGTTTCTGGAGTGCTGCTTCTCTGGGACTTGTTACTCCTTTTGGTGTCCCCACTCCTCCTTGGCCCTTGGTGTCTATTGCCAACTTTTGAAGTTTCTTTCTTTGACTGTCACGTCTTTGATGGCATCTTTTGGTGTGTTAGAAGTTCTGTTCTGGGCTGTGATCCCCACTCCCTGCCCAGAGGCAGAGTTTATGGGGAGAAGGGAGGAGGGTCCTGGCCAGGGCCTCAGGTCTGTCCCGTGGGGGAGCAGGTGAGGACCTTGGGGGGCAGGCTGGCTTATCCCCCTCTAGACTGGACATGCGATGTTCCAGCATTATGTACTTGCACCCTAGCTTTTTTCCCTGGGTTCTAGCCTGTTACCTGACCTTTTCCTCTGAGTTCTGTTTCTCTTGCCACGCAGAAGGACTATAGTCCAAGGCCTGTGTTCTCTTCCTGACAAAAATGTGCAGGGTGACCCTGGAAGGTGACTTATGTCTCCTACCTGTAAAGTGGGTGCCTGCCTTCTCTTTGCAGGGGAGGAGTAGTGTGCTAATGGAATGGAGGGGTTCCTGAACCCACCATGTGGTGAGGGATGTTCCAGGAAGCACGTTGGCTGCTGCCTCTGGGGGAAGTAGCCTTTCTTTGGGCAATCTCATGCTCTTTAGCAGAAATAAAGAAATTCAACTCGGAATGTTTAAATTCTTCCAAGCTGCCACTTAGTCTTGAAAGAGGGAGAGAGTGGGGCAGCGAGGCGCAGGCTAAGACATCCTGCTACTGGACATGGAGGATCATTGGGTGCTAATTTGGAAGCATCTGACCTAAGAAAACGGGCTCTTCTTTTATCCTGGGAAACTCATTCCCCCAGCCACTCTTTCCCAGCTGAATGACACAGTTGGACGAGGTGGATGGTTTTCAAGCTTTCACCAAAAGCAGCGCGGCTCTGGGCAATGCAGCCAAAGCCTGGAGCTTGGCCTCCCATCCTGGGGGGAGGGGGGCGGGTGGGCGGGGAGGGGGAGGGCCTCTGGTCATCTCTGGGGCCACTTGGGGCAGGTTCAAAAACTCTGCCCTAGATTTTGTGCTTTTTCCAGTTTTAGCAATTGAGGCAGTCTCGTAGCTGCTCTGGGTTGGAAACCCCGTGCCCTAGCCACCGCTCTCAAGGCATTGTCACTTCCATTGGGGGCAGGAGCACCTGGGGGGTTGATTCACTGACATTTTGTCTCTGGAAGCTGGAACTGCAATCTTCCAAACCACTCACTGGTTTTCTCAGTCAGGGTCATCCTAGTTCACATGAAACCACAGCCTGGTTTTTGCCTGGAGCCTGTAACCCATCTGGCTGCTTCCCCTTGGGCGCAGCTTGGCGGTTGCATGCTGTGCTGGAGGTGGCCCTGGTGTCAGAGCTGCCTTGCAGCAAGACCCTGAGTGGATGGGCCTGCTGGATCCTTCGAATCTCTACCTACTATATCGTATCATAGCCCGTGATTTCACACATACCTCAGCAGGCAAGGGTTGCCAGCAGGGCTGGTGGCAGCAAGGCCTCCCTCGGAGGAGGGGACACTGAGTTTTCAGAGAGCTCGAGCGACCTGCTTCAAGGTCACTGAGCTGCTCAGTGATGGGGCCGTGATACAGAGCTCAGTTCCGTGAGGCTCCCATGCCAGAGTCCACCCTGACTCCAGACTCATCCTCCCTGTCTTTGGGAAGGCCACTTTGCTTTGTAAAACTCCTTAGTGTTTTTGTTTGGCTCGGGGCAGATGGGTGGTAGGGAGATTGGTATATTGCAGTGCTGCAGAGTAAATCACAGCTGTTTCCTGGACTTCTAGTTCCTAGCCCTGGAAAGAGGGACCTGCCGGGGCTGTCTGTACCCGCCCTCGCCGCCTTTCCCCCACATTATGCAGGTAAGGAATTGTCTTCAGTTAGCAGATGGAGCCTCCAAGACCTGGAGAGGTTCAGCAGAAGAGGTTCAGCCACCTGCCTAGGTCACAGGAAGGCCAGCATGGTTTTTTCCAAAGTCCTGTCTGGCCACCTTGTCTCTGATAAGTGTTAACCTTTGCTATCAGGAACAGGGCCTTGCCCCAACTTGGACTCCTTAGTTATTGAGTGTGTGGCGGGGTGTGTGTGTGAGTGGCGCAGGCTGTTGTGCAGGGCATCGCCCAGGTCTTCTCCTCTCCTCCGCCTCAGGGTGCCCCACATCCCCAACGTGGGCTACTGGCCTAGGCAGCAACCACACCTTTGGCAAAGCTCTGAACAGGAAGCACAATTTTTTCCCCTGAAAGAGGAATTCAGAATCAGGAAATAGCTTTGTCCTTGATCTCTGTAGTTTCTAAGGCACTGGTTTTAACAGACCCATAAGCAACCATGGCGCATTTTCCACACAAGATTTCTGACCTCTTCATGGTCCTGCCTGTAGATAAAGGGGCCAAGGGAAGGGGGAGCAGCTGCAGGAAGCCCCAGCTGAGCCAGAGAAAGGGGCCATGTCTCCTGGGTCTCCTGATGCCATACCCAGAGCCTCACTATCAGGACTGGGTGAGCCACTTGGGGCTCAGGAGCCTCAGGGCCCCAGGAGGGGTGGTTCAGGGCATTTGTATGGCTTCTGCTTGGGGACCTGCTCTGACCTAGAAATCTGACACAGTCCCACTTTTCATTTCACTGTGCCCAGGCAAGGGAATTGGAATGGTGGCGAGCCTAGATTTGAGTTTCCATTCTAGCTCCATTTTCCATGCTGATGGAGCAAGTTACTTAGAGCTGAGGCATCTGTGCCCCTCATCTGAAAACTGGGGGGTTATAATAATAGTGCCCATGGCTTTAAGTCCTGATAAGGATGCTGGAAGATGCTTGCAAAGTCCTCAGCAACCGCAGGATCTATGGCAAGGGCAGAGTTTGGAAATACTGGGTTATATGGTGGGTGCTTAGTAAATGGGGTCCGTTTTATCATTAATAAACCATGCAGTATGGAGCCGTGTGTGGTACACGGATCTTGCCCTTGGGAAGCTCTCACTTAGCATGCTGGCCCATCCGCTCTTGAATGTCCACCATGGGCCAGGCCATGGACGAGATGGGGCAGGGGCAGTGCAGGGAGCGCCAGGTCCCCATCCCTCTTAGGTTCCTGCTGAGAAAACAGCCCAGGAAGGGGACCTTCCACTGTGATTTTGTGGGCAAGTGAGCCCTCAAACCTGTTTCTCTGTGTCCCATGCCCATTAAACAGAAGCTCAGGCCCATGCCCATTAAACAGACACTCAGGCTGTCTCCTCTCCCACTGAGCTGCTCTGCACCACCCTAGCAGCTTCCTCATGTCAGCCCCTTGAGGACTGGAAGGAAGTAGTCAGTTTGCCTTCTGTGTGTTTGATTTTTCAGAATGAATAAGTACAGTAAGTCCTCACCATCGTTGATAGGCTTTTGGAAACTGCTACTGTAAACAAAACAACACATAACCAAACCAATTTTATCATAAGCTAATTGATATAAACAAGATTTAAGTTTCTATGGCATATTTCAGGTTACAAAAAAATAATCAAACTTCTAAATAAAGATCCAAAATATTTCTAATATTAAACATGGAAATACATGTGAGCTATTTTTTCTTTCTTTCTTTTTTTTTTTTGAGACGGAGTCTCGCTCTGTCACCCGGGCTGGAGTGCAGTGGCCGGATCTCAGCTCATTGCAAGCTCCGCCTCCCGGGTTTACTCCATTCTTCTGCCTCAGCCTCCCGAGTAGCTGGGATTACAGGCGCCCGCCACCTCGCCCGGCTAGTTTTTTGTATCTTTTTAGTAGAGACGGGGTTTCACCGTGTTCGCCAGGATGGTCTCGATCTCCTGACCTCGTGATCCGCCCGTCTCGGCCTCCCAAAGCCTAGGATTACAGGCTTGAGCCACTGCGCCCGGCCACATGTGAGCTATACATACATTTCAGGAAGATGAATAAAAATAAGTAAGATCATTATTTATCCAGGTTTGGTGAATCAGTGAGTGATGACAGTCGTGGTGGTTAAATCAAGGAATAAATGTCTGCAAAGTGAAAGTTGTAAGGCACACTTCCTACCACCAGGAAGTTCAAAAACAAGAACGAAAGTGGCGGGCTCGCTGAGTGCTTCTTACTGCATAGTTTATTGTCATGTATTTGTGTGATCATCGTAGACTTGATGACTTTTTAGTTGGCAGTTACCTATATTCATTCATTCATTTTCCAGTTCGCTTATTCCAGTTCAATGCCATCGGTGGCTGGAGCCTCTCCCAGGGCATAAAGCCTGGACAGGATGCTGTTCCATCACAGGACACATGGTACCCACACCTGCTCAGACTGGGACCACTTAGATGTCCAGTTTACTGAATGTGCACATCTCTGAGATGTGAAAGAAAGCAGAGTACACAGAGAAAACCCACAGAGTTGTGAGAGCACACAAACTCCACACAGACAGTGGGTGCAGGAATTCTTTTTTTTTTTTTCTTAACATTGTTATAACAAATCATTGTTGAATGAAATGACATTATTTGAGGACCTGCTGTGTAAGGACTGAACTCATTTTAAGAATTTTTAGGTCAGGTGCTGCGGCGGCTCACACCTGTTATCCCAGAACTTTGAGAGGCCAAGGTGGGCAGATTGCTTGAGTCCAGGAGTTTGAGATCAGCCTGGGCAAAACAGGAAACCCTGTCTCTACAAAAAAGTAAAAAACATAGCCAAGCATGGTGGCACATGCCTGTGGTCCCAGCTACTTGGGAGGCTGAGGTAGAAGGATCACCTGAGGCAGGAGGTGGAGGTTGCAGTGAGCTGAGATCACGCCACTGCACTCCAACCTGGGTGACAGAGCGAGACCCTGTATCAAAAAAAACAAAAAAAAATTTTTTTAGAGAGTAGGAAGTGAAGGGGCCAGGCGTCATCAGCTTAGGATTTAACATTAGAGGCCACTTCTGTGCCCCTGTCAAGCCCAGAGAAGTCATGCAGGTCCCATGAAGGGCAGAGCAGATCCTAATTTTAGGAATTTCTTTGAAGGGAATGTAAGTTGCCATGGGCAGTGTGGGAGAAGATTAAGAGAAGCCATGCTTATCCCACTCATATCCGTGGAGCAACTGCCTTGCAGTTGTCTGGGAAGGAAAATCCTTGTGCTGGGCCTGGTTGAAATGCCCAAGGAAGGTAGAGAGGAGGCCAGAGCTGGGGAGCAGGGTCTAGTCCCAAATCACTGGGTGGCTGGGAGATCTGGCCAGGACGTTTCATGACCCCCTGGTCACCAGTGTTGAGTGGGTCCCCTTAGCTGGCAGGCAGGTCCTTCCAGCCTCTCTGTCCACCCCACCCCCAGCCTTTACAAGTCATTCACCCTTGCAGGGAAGGGAGCCTCTGCTGAGGGGACCCTTCTGTGAGATCTAAACAAGAGGAGTCTCTTCTTTTGAACCCGAGAATGAGCTCTTCTAACGGACAGATGTCACCTCGGCAGACAGCCCACTACTTCTCAATTCCACATCTCCCTTCCCGCCTGGAAACCCCGTGAGCCTGGGAGCTTAGGAGTCCTCTTTCCGGGGGCCCGGCCAGCTAGCACCTGGCCTTCTATGATGTGGAGGTTTTCCTATACGGAAACTGGTGAAGGGTGGCCTGCCCTGGCATTGTTTTGTTGCGCTGTTGGTAGTATTCATAGCTGACAGGAATTGCCCTGTGCCAGGCCACTATTAGCTCATTTATATTTCCAGCAGCGTCAGAAGGCGGAGATAAGAGAAGGGTAGAGAGAGGTAGTATAATATGCCTAGAGCAGCTCCTCTGTTGGCAAAGCCAGGAGGAAACCCAGCTGTGGGACTCCGGGCCTTCCCTGTCTCCACATGATCCGAGAGGACTGAGCTTGGCCTTGAAACCATCACTCTCTGGCTGTGTGTGGCCCCCTTGTCCCCTAGTGTCCAGGAGCGGGGCTGACCACCTTGGTGTGTGCGGGGAAGGGTGGGGCTGACCTCGTTTAGCTTTCCTGTCTCTTTTTTGCTCCTCCTTCCACCATGCTTCTGTCCTACCTGTTTCTGAATGGGAAGGATGGCTTTTTGAGGAACAGGGTGTGACTCTTCCCTGCAAAGATGTTGCCCCAGAAATTTGTCCCCACGCATCCTCCAGCTCTCTTCCCTTTGCCATGAATGGCGTCATGTTCCAAAAATCCTGTGGCCGTGGGCTGTTTGTCAAGACCGAACAGGGAAGAGGCTTTTAAAATGTCACTTTCCCCCTCCAGCTGGAGTACAGTGGGGAGCTGGGGCCGGGCTTTCAGGACGTGTGTGTGGGCAGAGAGGGGCCAGGAGCCCAGTGGGAGTCAAGGGAGAGTTTACAGCCGTCCAGCAGCTGTGGGCCCTGCTGTCCCTGTGCTATGATGGGGTGAACTGTGTGTGTGGTTTCTTGGTTTTGAGGGTTTTTTTTTTTTTGAGGTGAAATTCACGCAACATAAAATTAACCATTTTAACATGTACAATTCCGTTGCATTTAGCATATTCACAGTATTGTACAACTACCCCCCCTCTTCAGTTGAAAACATTTCCATTGCTCCAAAAGAACCCCCCCCCACCTTAACTATTAAGCAGTTCCCCCACCTTTAGTCCCCAGCAACTACAAATCTGCTTTGTGCCTCTATGGAGTTACCTATTCTGGAAATTTCATCAAAACAGAATCATACCATACCATATGTGCCCTTTTGTCTCTGGTGTCTTGGATTTGGCCTAATGCTTTCAAGGTTCATCCACCTTGTAGCACAGGTCAGAATTCATTCCTTGTATGGATGATGGACACTGGGATTGCTTCACCCTTTTGGCTGTTGTGGATAGTGCTGCTGTGAACACAGGTGTGCGGGCATTTGTCTGAACACCTCATTTCAGCTCTTTTGAGTGGACCCCAGGAGAGGACTTGCTGGCCTGTGACCGTTCTGTCAGTGAGCTGTTTGGCATCAGCACCTAGAACCAGATGTCAGCCCTGCAGACTGCTGGGTGGGAGGACTATGGGTGGGTCCCAAATAGTGCCCGCCCAGAGCCTGGTGCTCTTCACAGAGGAGTCTGGGATGGAAACTGGGTTCCTGGAACATCCCTCAAGAGTCGCACACGAAGTGCCACCATGAGGCAGTGGCACAGAGGGCCATGCAGGTGCAGGGGTGGCTCAGCTACTCGGAGGTTCATGCCTTCTTTCTTCCCTTTTTGTCTGACCTGAAGATCAGCTGAGCTGCCAAGAAAGAGGCAAGTTAATCCTTAAACGTTGTTGGAAGGAGGGCTGTGGGGCATGGGAGTTGAAGGCTGGCGACCCCAAGGAGATGTGGTGCCTTCCCAGTGCTAGGTGCTGGGAGCTGCTGGCAGAGGGCCCACAGAGACCCACAGTGGTCCCCAGAGGACCTTGGGCTCAGCTAGAGGGAAAAGGCCTTTGCTGCGCTGTTCATCACTGTTACCAGTTTTCAAGCTTTATTTCTTTGGCAGCAGAACACCCACCCCCTTGAAATGAAACATGGAGCTCACATATATGATGCGTGAATGTTCTCATGTTGAAGCCCAGGAAGAGAAATGGCACGAGCTATGAGACCACCCTGACCCCCACGTGCTGCCCCATCCTACACCTGAGGTGGCCCCCGAAGCATGACCTCCGGGGATCTTCACAGTTTGAAAAACCACTGATGTACTCTAATACTTGCAGTAATATTTTTTAATATAATGCAATATCGGATGTACACAAAAGGATACAAGCAGCATACGTTTACAGTATACATCTGAATAATAAAAATGAATGCTCATGAACCTGCCACCTGACTTAAGAAAGAGAACACTGACATCCAGTCAAAGCATCCTTCACGCCCCTCCCCAGTGGTATCCCTTTCACCGTGGTGACCTGGGATGATTTAGGGGTGGGAGCTGAGGCCCAGGTGGGTAGCTCAGGCATTGCCCTTCACGCTAGTGCTGGTTGAGCTGTTCTAGGGAACACGGACAGAAGCACATTCCAGTGGAGTCCCCTGTTTTTCTGACTCCTCCACAGGCTCAGGGACGTTATTCCTATGGCACAGTAAAGATGCTTATGTTTGTGGTCCTTCAAGCCCTTCTTTGCAAGCAGGGACCCAGGGAGAGGACTCCAGTGGCCATGGGGAGCAGGGACCCAGGGAGGAGATCTAAGACCATGCGGAATGGAGACCCAGGACTATCAGGAGTAGGGACCCCAGGAGGGGAGCTCCAGAGCTGTGAGGAGTGGGGACACAGGGAGGAGAGCTCCTGAGCTGTGGGGAGTGAGGACCCGGGGAGTGGAGCTCCAGGGCTGTGGGGAGTGGGGACCTGGGGAAGACAGCCCCAGGGGCCGTGGAGAGTAGGGACCCAGGGAGGAGAGCTTCAGGGGCTATGGGGAGTGGGGACCCAGGGAAGGCTCCAGGTCTATTGGGAAACAGGTGTTGCCTCTGTCACAGCCCCTCCTCCTGTCCTCCTCAACAAGGCAGAGGTCCGCATTGTTGAGAGAAAGGTTTTCCTGTCTGCCTGTGCCTTGGAGTCTGTTTCATTTCCAGATGGACCGTATGTAACACAGCCACCAGGAGCAAGTCTGGGGTTAGATGTCGCCTTTTAAGGCAGTGCTTAAGAAAGGACTCGAGTAGAAACCAGGAGATAGACTTAAACACATGTTTGTGTTTGGGCGCGTGGCAACTGAGAAGTGGGATCAGCAGGGCTGCTCCCCAACAAAGGTGCAGAAGGGGTGGGGATGTGCTAGGGGAGTGGGTGGCTAGGCCAACAGTTCTCAAACTTTCTGGGTTCCAGACCCCTTTATGCTCTTGATTATTGAGGCCCTCAGAATGCTTTAGTTTACCTGGGTTATGTCCATGGGTATTTCTTGTATTCTTTAGAAGTTAAAACTGAAAAAATTTAAACTATTCATGAATTCACTTAAAAGTAACAATAAGCCTATTACGTAGTCATATAAGTAACATATATTCTGAAAAATAACTTTTCTAAAACAGAAAATTTGCTGAAAAGCCCCACATTTTTAACTCTTTGCAGAGCTCTTTACTGTCTGTCATAATGAAAGACAGCTGGGTTCTCAGAACTTCTGCAGTCTGTGGCCATAGCATGTCCTGTGTGGCCTTTGGGCAGCTCTACTGTACACTCATGAAAGAGTGAGAGAGGAGTCAAAGGATGTCTTAGTATTTTTATTAAAATGGTTTTGACTCAGGGACCTCAAAAAGGGCCTCAGGGACTCCCACCTTTGCAGAACACTGGTTGAGCTTAAGTTGGACCATGGGCCTGAGGAGCTTGCTGGCCTCGATAGGAGGGGCAGTGCAGTTCACTGTTCCAGGCTGCGCTGCTGCCTTGGGGCCTGCTTGGCTGTGGCTGTGTCAGCTTCCCATAGGTGGTGTCCCCTGACTTCCATTTCTGAAGTCTGTCATTTGCCCACTCCCAGGGAAGTCTCCCAAACTCCTGCCCTTTGCTCCCCAGCATGGTGCTGAGTTCCTTTCCCTTTGCACCGCCTTTCGTGCCTTTGTCTCCTTGTTGGTGTTCCCAGAGGCTTTGCGATCTTTGCATCAGTGGCCTTGCGGAGGCTGGTAGACATCAGGGGCATCCCTGATCTGCCTCCATAGAGAGCAGCAGAATGCAGGGGCGGGGAGTGGCCCAGTTGGGAGGTGAGCCAATTGCAGTCTGCAGGGGCTGGGGTGGGCACGGCTGTTCTGAGTTCTGGGGCCAGCAGTCCTGGCATAATTAGCAGAATCTGTTTTCCTTCCCCAACTACCCCAATTAAGAGAATAAATTATGTTGAGCACCTTACTGATGAGGCTCTGAAGTAGGTGGCTTATTGGCCCAGCTTTTCCTGGGGTGGGTGGAGGTGGTAGCCTGCACCCGGGTTTGATGTCTTTGCACAGGTAGGAAAGAGTCCTTCTGGAGGACAGCCTCCAATCTCCGCCAGCTTCCTGAACTCCTGCGCGTCTGACCAGGCTGTGTGCTGCGGAAGGGTGGTCTGTGGCTGGCTCATCCAGAAGTAAAGGCTGTAGGGCTTTTCCTTCCATGTGTGCCTCATGGGCAATGTGCTTTGGGGCCCCGCTGGGTCCCTAAGCCCCCACTTGCAGCCTCCCAGGGCCGTGGCCCCAGCTGCATGGATGTGGGGCAGAACTGAGTGCTTTGCTAGTGAGGACCAGACCCCTACCCCTGGGAGCACGTCTCACTGGGGAACATACCCTTCACCTGTGTCACCCTTTACCTTCTGGAGTGGCCTGCTAAACTGGAAAGGAGTGTCCCATGGGCCAGGGCCAGTGTGGAGCCAGGTGGCACCTGTTTTGCTTCTACCACTTCCTGGCTCTGTGGCCTTCGACAGACCACTGAGTCTCCGTGTGCCTCAGTTTCCTGGGGTATAAAATGGAGGTCATGAGAGGTCATATGCCCTAAGTCCTGGGGTCAGCTCCAGTGCCAGCAGGGAGGAGTGCAGACCTGCCCTCGGGCTCCCATAGCTGGGATGTGTGTCCTCCCCGCAGAATGCTTTCCTGCCAGCTGGTGAGCAGGCGTTCTCCCTCGGAGGCTGGGCTTCCTCCCCAGGCATGGCTCTGGATCCTGATGATGATGAAACACTTGCAGGGGCTGTAGCTCCATCTTCAATACCTGCATGGTGGCTAGCTGTTCGTGGAAGCCTGTGCTGAAGCCTGTATTGAGGACGGTAGTTTGGGTCCACAACTGTGGCTGTAGAGCAACAGAACAGTATTCTCCAGGGCTCAAGGCCCCATGGACAACTTTTAGTAGTTCTGGCATAGTTTGGTCAACCCGGGACAAGCGTGTGGCCTCTTGAGGGGTCTGCAGTGGTGACCAGTGTTCGTTGGCCCTGGCAGGCTTGTTCTGAAAGAGAAACCCCCATTCTGAGCATGGTCAGAGGTGTGTGCTGACCTCACTGTGGGTGAGGCAGGTGGGCACAGCTCTGCCAAGAAGCTTCCCTCCCCAGGTGCTTGGATTCAGAGCCACTGATCCTCTCATAGTTCATCTGGGTGGCCACAGGACACACAAAATCTTGTCAGGGGTGAGGCTTGAGATGGGACTTTGATGTGTGCTCACCCCTCACTTTTACTAACTTACATCAGAATGTCCCAGAAAAGACGGGCAACCTTGAAGTCTCCCTTGATTTACAAGCTTAGAAAGAGGGCTAGACGGCTGCTACCCAGGTATCTTTTCTCTTTAGAATTGAAATGCAGAAAACATTATTAAACAGCCTATTTGTTATGAGTATGGAAGTGTTTCCACAGACACCCTTTTGGGAAAAAGAAAAGGGCAAGAATCAACCTGAAAACTATAGAGGATATATTAGCCACAGTTTGCACACATTCTGCTTATGGATCTTTCAGTGACTCCAGTAAGGGTCCATCTGTCCCACCCAGTGCCTGGGTGCAGCCCCCACCCCCACCTTTGGTCCAGAGAAGTTTTTGCCCCAAGAATCTGCCTGGAGTTGGGGCATCAGCCCCCACAGGTGTGGGTCCTTCTTCAGGACTGTGTGGAATTTTTCCTCTTGAAGAGCTTTCCTGGGGATGACCGCTCTGCTTGGAGTCTAGGGTGGAGCCTGGTGTGAGATGTGAGGGAGCCAGTGTGGGGTTTGGGTGCCTGCCCCACCCTCAGAAGCGGGAGCCCGGCCACCTTTGGACTAACCAGTGCTGTTCTGGGGCTCCCACTGGCTGCTTCCACTGTGGAGCACTCCCGTGAACACTGCTTTGGTTTGAGTACCAGTGTAAGTGCTGGGTGTATCTTTCTGACCTTGAGGCATTCTTTATTGTGCAGTTACCCTGAGTATACTTGTGTCTGACGTGATTTTTTTTTTTTTCAATAAAAAATGGTATGGAAGGAGTATGTGTATTTTTCTGTTGTAGATGATGAAACTGAGAATCACAGAGATACTGCCTTGCCCTGGGCTACACATCAAGTAGGTGGTGGAGCCAAGACTTGAATTGGCCTTCTCTTTCCCAGGCCAGTGTACATTAAATACCTGGAGCTGTGAGGTCCTGTTGGTGGAGACTAGAGTGTAGGGGTTCCCTAAATGCACCTACTTCTTGTTCTTCCAGGAATGACCAAGACCTGCCCTATCGAAGCCACTCTGCCAGGGTTATATCAGAAGTCCTGCATGCTCAGTCAGGCAGACATCTTCCCCTCCCCTAAATAATAATTCATAACTGCTATGTAGTGGTATTTACATTACAAAAATGGTAAAATCAAGCAAAAGCCCCCAAACCTGCTGCTGATCCCAGCAGTCTGCACAATAGCTGTTTTCTCATCAACTCTCAATCTTTGTCCATCCTTACATGTGTTATAAACAGAACCAACCATGAGCCCCTTGGGAGGCGTGTGTACTTCATGTTTTTGTCTGCAGAGCCTTGAGTGGTGCCAGCTTCAGGGCAGCTGCTGGAGAAATTCTGTTGCACACTTCCAGGGGGTGCCGTTCACCAGCGGACAGAGCAACAGAGCCATGAAGGCCTGTGCAGGACAGGCTGGCTGCGTTTGATAGTGTGGGTGGTGCCCTGGAGGGCGTCTTGAATCCTCGTCCTCCCTGGTAAATAATGGCCAGGTAGTGTGTTAGGGAGTGAATGTATTGTCACTGTCGAAACGGTTTCTCTATTGGGTGTTGAGCTCTTCCCACATCAGGAATGAGACTGTTTGCTTCTCTCTTGTGTGAGTTCTTCAGGCCCAGGCTCTGGACATGAGCTCACTGTATCAGGAGTGTGGAAGCACCGTGGCTCTTGCATGGGGCCGTGTGCTGCTGTCTGAGTGCCAGCTTTGTCCACACCCTGTCTCTTGTCCTTGGTGGCATAGTGCACACAGTGGCACAACTGGAGACTTGGACTCAAGAAAGGAGAAGTACAAGTTGGATTTAGCCGTGCGGTGGGGGCAAGCCCTGGCTCGTGTCTACTTGTGTCTCAGTGCTGATGGTCCATCACTGCTGGGTGCTGACCAGCGTTGTCCTAGTGACCTGGGAGCTGGAGTGTGGGAGGCAGAGCTGCAGCCTGGCTTGCCCAGGACTAATAAGTATACCCATAGACTTGTTCACGTGTTTTATTTATTTGATCATTGGAGCCCAACTTTATACTGGGTGCTTCACTGGATGAGGCAGGATTCTTGTCCCCAGCGAGGAGATGTGGTGTTGTGAGAGAGAAGGAATACATTTGGCCTTGGGGCTGGTTAGTGTTCTTGAAGGAGGTGTGGGATTTTGAGGGGTCTGTGTATGGGGCAGTGGATCTCCTTATTCCATGGAGTAGAAGATGTTTGTGTATGGGAGGTGAGGGGTGGCAGGACGTGATGGGGTGAGAAGGGTGAGACCCACCTATCTGCATCGACTGTTTGAGGCCTGCCCTCTTTGGTGCCAGATTGTTCAACGTGTCTGACTACCTTTCTCCTCGCCCACCGCAGTCTAAGGGCAGGTGAGTCCAAGGGGATAGGAAACGTGGGTTAACCACCGTTAGAGATCTTGTCACTGACTCTTCCTTCCTTCTCTTGGAGCCACAGACAGGCCACATGGAGTGAGAGCCAAGCATGTTGTGTGGGCTGGTTGTGATGGGGTGGCTGTGTCCAGAGACCTTTGCATATCTGGGAAGCGTCAGTGTTGGCAGCTTGACAACACCAGGTATAGCAGGCTGAGATGTTTCTCCATCCCTTGCTCCTGGCTGCCTGCTTGGAGCAGTTGGGCAACCCAGAGTTGAGACAGTTGGGTTCATCCTGGCATGCATCCCAGATTTGCCTGGGAAGGGTTGTGAGGGAAAGGGACAGAAGAATCCCTGAGAGAGGGGATGTGCGTGGCCTCCAGGGAAGTAGCTGGAGAGGCCAGCAGAGCATACGTGGTGCAGCTCTGGGCCATGGCAGACAGGCGTCACTGGAGGAGGCCTGTGGCCATCCACCATAGACCCCTGAGGACTGACTGCAGAGGCCACCGTGGCTGAGTTTTGTTTTTCTTTCTTTTTTTTTTTTTGAGACAGAGTCTAGCTCTGTTGCCCAGGCTGGAGTGCAGTGGCGCGATCTCAGCTCACTGCAACCTCCGCCTCCTGGGTTGAAGCAGTTCTCCTGCCTCAGCCTCTCAAGTAGCTGGGACTACAGGTGCGTGCCACTGTTTTTCCTTTTTTATTAAACTACTTATGTTGAGATAATCGTGTTTCTCCTGTGGTTGTAAGAAATAACAGAGATCCCATGTACCCCTTTGCCCAGGTCCTCTGATGGTGACCTTCTGCAACACTGTGGTACGGCACCACAGCTGGGATACTGACTACAATGCCGAAAGTACCCAGTGTCTCCATCGCCTTCTCCTTCTCCCATCAACCCACGCCCAGCCACCCGGGAATCCTTCTCCATTTCCGTAAATCTGACATTTCAAGAATGTTATGTGAAGAGAATCATACAACCCTAACCCTAACCTTTGAGATTGGCTTTTTTCGCTCAGAATTCTCTGGTGATTCATCCAGGTTGTTGCTTGGATCAGTAGTTTGCTCCTTTTTACTGCTGACTCGCATTCCATGACAAGAGGGGACACCTAGGTTGTTTCCAGTTTTGGGCTGTTATGAACAAAGCTGCTGTCACCATTCACATGTAGTTTGTGTGTGAGTGTATGTTTTCATTCTCTGTAATAAATATCCAGGAGTGCAGTTCCTAGGCTGTATGGTAGTTGCATGTTTAGTTTTTCAAAAAACTGCCAAACTGATTCACACCAGCAGTGTATGAGTGATAGATATACTTTGTGACCTTGCCAGCATTTGATGTTGTCACCATTTGTTTTTCTAGCCATTCTGATAGGAGTATGGTAACATCTCAGGTGGTTTTAATTTGCATTTCCCCTGTAGCTTTTGGTATTGAACACCTCTTCATGCTATTTATCTTCTGTAGAAAGTCTTCTCGTGTCTTTTGCTCTTACTCTAATTGGATTGTTTTGTGTTTTCACTATTGAGTTTGAGGGTCTTTATGTAGTCTAAATACTAGTGTACAGTCTAGATACTAGTCCTTTGCAAAAGGACGCTTGCAAAATTTTTTATCCTACTTTGTGGCTTATCTTTTCATCTTCCTTAGCAGGACTTTGTGCAGAGCAAAAGTTTTTAATGAAGTCCAGTTTATCCATTTAAATTTGTTTAATTTTGTCTTGTTTTTTTTTTTTTTTTTTTTTTTTTAGCATTTTTTTTTTTTTTTTCTTTGGGTTTTTTTTTTTTTTTTTTTTTTTTTTTTTGCCTGTGGACGAGCAGTCACTCTAGCACCATTTGTTGAAAGACTGTCTTTCCTCCATTGAATTCTTTCTGCACCTTTGTCAAAATGGGGCATATTTGTGTTGGTTTATTGCTAGCTTCTGTTCCATTGATCCATGTGTCTGACTTTCCACTAGTACCATACAGTCTTCATTGCTGTGGATATATAGTAAGTCTTGTAATTGGGTAAATAGATTATACCGTCTTTATTCTTTTTTTGATTAAAAATATTCTAGTTCATTTGCCTTTACTTGTAAATTTTAGAATAATCTTGTCCATATCTACAAAAAATCTTACTGGGATTTTGATGGGAATTGTGTTAAACTGAGTATCAACTGGGTGAGAAGATTCTTAGAATCTTCCAGTCCATGAATACATTATGTCTCTCTTATTTAGATCTTCTTTGATTTCTCTCATCAGTGTTGTATAGTGTTCAGCAGTTCCTGTACATATTGTGTTGTATATACACCTAAGTATTTCTCTTTTCTAAAGCAATTTTACGTGGTATTGTATTTTAATTTCGGTGTCCGTGTGTACATTGCCAGCATATAGAGATACAATTGATTTTTGTATGCTGATCTTGTATTCTGCAACTTTGTTGAACTCACTAGTTCTAGGAGTTTTTTGTAGAATCTGAGATTTTCTATACAGACAGCTATGTCATCTGTGAAGATTTTATTCCTTCAGTTTTAATCTGTATGCCTTTTATTTCCTTTTCCTGCCTTACTGCACTAGCTAGAAATTCCCGCACTATGTTGAATAAGAATTCTGAGATGGCCATCATTGCCTAGTTCCTGATATTAGAGGGAAAGCAATGAGCATTTCCCCATTATGTATAATGCTAGCTGGAGGTTTTTTTAGAGATGATTTTATGAAGTTGAGCAAATTCCCTTCTATTCCTACTTTCTGAGGGGTTTTTAAAAATAATTATGAATGGATGTTGGATTTTCTCAAATGCTTTTTCTGCATCAGTTGATAGGACCATGTGGCTTTTCTTCTGTAGAGTATTAATTTGGTGGATTGGATTACATTGGTTGATTTTTGAATATTAAACCAGCTTCACTGGAATAAACCCCCTTGGTCATGGTGTATAATTCTTTAAATATATTGCTGAATTCTATTTGCTAATATTTTGTTGATTTCTGCATCTATAGCAGTCCCCCTTTATCTGCAAGAGATACATTCCAACAGCCCCAGTGGATTCCTCAAACCACAGATGGTACTGAACCTGATTGCTCTCAGTCGGAACACATTTCTGATTGGAAACAACCTAGATACCCCCTCGTATCAAACTCACAAGTACTTTTTTCATCTTTTTTTTTTTTTTGAAACAGGGTCTTGCCCTGTTGCCCAGGCCAGAGTGTAGTGCAAGCATAACTCACTGCAGCCTCGAATTCCTGGGCTCAAGTGATCCTCATACCTCAGCCTCCCAAGTAGCTGGGCCTCTGCCAGCACTTGCCACCACACCTAGCTATTTTTATTTATGTGTGTGTGTATATATATATATATATATATATATATATATATATATATATTTTTTTTTTTTTTTTTTGTAGCAACAGGGTCTTGCAATTCCCAGGCTGGCCTCAAACTCCTGGCTTCATACGATCCTCCTGTTTCAGCCTCCCAAATGCTGGAATTACAGGTGTGAGCCACCACACCCAGCCATAAATACTTTTTCTATCTTAACTAGGTACTTTATCACACACAAGGGCTGTAACATTTGCAGTTCGAGGTGTGATGGAAAAACTAGCATGAATTTCCTTTTCCTTCTCAATTTCAGCAATGGGAGATTTATTCTTACTGTGCATCTTAATAACCTCAGCATATGTTGTTTTTTTTTTTTCTTAAATTGAAAACTTTTACCATTTCACTTAAGGGAAGCACTTATGGCTTCTCTTTGGGATATCCAAATTGCTGTCATCACTACTCTTGTGCTTTGGGGGCATTAAGTATAATGCTAGCTGGATGCACAAGCACTGACTGCAACACCACCACAGTCCATCTGATAACTGACGGCTACTAGGTGACTAAGGGGCAGGTAGAGTGTACAGTGTGGATGCGGTGGACAAAGGGGAGGATCCACATCCCGGGAGGATGGAGCAGGACGATGCAAGATTTCATCACACTACTCAGAATAGCGTGCAGCTTAAAACCTGCAAATTATTCCAGGAATTTTCCATTTAATATTTTCAGGCTGCGGTTGACCGTGGGTAACGGAAACCGTGGAACTGTGGATGGAGGAGGGGTGAACTACTGTATATTAATGAGGGATATTAGTCCATAGTTCTTTCTTTCATTTTTAAAAAATGTTGGGGTTTTGTCATGTAGTTTGTTTGGTTTTGGTATCAGGGTAACACTAGCTTCATAAAATGAATTGGAAAGTGTTTCTTCTGTTTTTTTTTTTTTTTTTTTTTTTAAAGATTATATAGAATTACTGTTAGTTCCTTAAACACTTGGTAGAAATCTCCAGTAAAACCATCCGGGCTCGGAGATTTCTTTTTTGTGAGTTATGAATTACATATTCAGTTTCCTTAATAGTTATATGACCATTTAAATTATGTGTTTTTTAGAGAAATGGGTCCATTTCCTGTATGTTGTCAAATTAATGTTTGTAGAATTGTATTAGTATTCTTCATTATCCTTTTGATGTTTGCAGAATCTGTAATGCTATCCCTGTTTTATTTCTGATGATAATTTGTGCCATTGTGTGTTTATCTGTTTTTTTTTTTTCTTTTTTGGTCTTGGAATTAGTCTTTTTTTTTTTTTTTTTTTGAGACAGAGTTTCGCCCTTGTTGCCC